>NW_017178369.1:0-40677 GCF_001652005.2 Ceratina calcarata
GGGGTCGTTAGGGTGCCTTTCTTGTAGAGGACGATCTGATCTACAAGAAAGGTCGTATGCACTTTTCGCGTATCTGCAAGGGTTTAGGAGTTATTGAGGAAAAACGAAATTTCTTGTTAAAAGCGAAAATTCTTGGCTCCAATATTGCTGCACCAGAGAGAAAAACGGGTTCGCAGCCGTGAACGCTAGATGGCGCCGCGAGCAACCCCAATGTGGCGTCACTGCGCCAACATATCTAGGGAGTTTTACGCCCTTGCGTTAAACCAATGTAGGCTTCTTCCTTAGCCGTTCAAACTCCTCAACGGTTAACAGTCCTCGTTAACGCATCATCGAGAACGCACGTTCGCGTTACAAATACACGTCTTACCTAAGCCGCGTTCCGCCGTATCCGAATCAATCGTTGATATCCGACGCGCATCCGCCCTCGCGGATTACTATTACGAATAGTGATTAAACGACGAATCGAAGCGAATCGATATCTTTTGTATCGAGCTCAAAATTTCTAGCCACGCGTGGCGATCGTACTTGTAAGCGACCACGAGGTTCGCCATTTTATACAGACATTGTACGCGGGCCTTTTCGCCATCAGAATAAACGATCCTGTGCAATCGTTAATCAGCGTTTATCATTTCTTGGAGGTAGAGCTCCATACCTGCCTCATCATAACGGTTCAGTAAATTTTATTATATGGGAGCAAAGGGTTTTGGAATCCGGAGTCAGATCATAACGGCTCTCGCCATGTGCATGCGTACCACGCATAAGACGATACCAGAGAGTCCTGCTGCCCTGCACACAGCCCCCACACCAAAATCATTATAATTAAAACGTTCTAAAATGTTAATTAACCTAATAATTGATTAAATAATAAGTAAATGATACAATGAACGAATAACGTTTATTATTTTTATAAGTTACACCGTTCCTGTATTTTCACATTCCCTTTACTTTCAATTTCAAAATAAAATTACATCTGTAACTATTTATCCAGACGTAAGTTAAAATTGTTTTTATTTTAACGTGTCAAACAGTATCGACCACAATTCTGTAAACGCTTGATCGAGCATTAAAAAGATAAGACGTACACTTATTAACACTCGTTTTGAATTTAGTCCCCTAGGGGAAACTAACACATGCACATAGCTGGCTCATTTCATTGTTACTAGCTGTATAGCTAGGAGACAAAATTCAAAATGAGTAATAAGTCTACGTCTTGTTTTTCAATGCTCGATATGACATTTATACTGTTGGATTTTCTTTTAAGTTTGACACGTCAAAATAAAAAGAGTTTTAATGTACTACACATATCTCAATTGATTTTGCGTTGCTCGTTGTGCCATCTAGCGTTCGTGGCCGCGAAAGTGCTTGGCTCCAATATTCAATTATTGTAAATTTTTTATTACTACCTCTACTACAATTAGTGTAATACTCATTATACATACCTATGTATACTATTCAATAGTTATAAATAAATTGTACATTAAAATGTAATCACCTGTCTGTCTATTCACTTGGCCTGTACTCCTAAAATGACCAACTCCCATTCCTTAACGAGGACTCTGACTCGAAATAATAGCCCTGCTCACTACTAAATTAGTTGTATAAGTACGTTAAATTCAGGGATGCGAAATTCTTGGAAATGACGTCATCAGCAGGAGTTAGTGCTACCTCCTATCATTTCATATTCTCCTGATACAAAGTCCAATTTCGGGCAAAAATTTTTGCTATCCGGGAATTCTTGGAAATGACGTCATCAGCAGGAGTTAGTGCTACCTCCTATCATATCATATTCTCCTAATACAAAGTCCAATTTCGGGCAAAAATTTTTCCTGTTCGATTGATGACGTCATAGCATACCTCCTACAAACTTATATTCTCCTGATACAAAGTTCAATTTTAGACAAAAATTTGTCATTTCGAGAATTCTTGGAAATGACGTCATCACCAGGAGTTAGTGCTACCTCCTATCATATCATATTCTCCTAATACAAAGTAAAATTTTCGACAAAATTTTAGCCCGAATTTGGACTTTGTATTAGGAATGATGACGTCATTTCCAAGAATTCTCGAAATGACAAATTTTTGTCTAAAATTGAACTTTGTATCAGGAGAATATAATGTGATAGGAGGTAGCACTAACTCCTGGTGATGACGTCATTTCCAAGAATTTTTAAATTCCGATTCCACCAAATTTCTACTTATACTAAGTGAAGATGACATGGAGAAGGGATTGGTTGCGGATGGAGTTGAAGGTAAGTAACGAGACGTTTGAATTCCATTTAAACTATTTCTTTATTAATAGTATTTTAATATAATATTTTACAAACAGTATCGTACTTAAATGATAGTGCATGCACACTTCTAAAACTTCGTTGTGTCTCTTATTATTTATGGAAGTCCTGGTCCTTGTTGATCGACAGGAACTTGTCGTTGATTGAGAGAAACCTGAAAAAATGTTTTTAGACGAAAGTTGTAGCCTAGCTGTCAGAAACATGAGTGGCACGTTCATTACACGTTTGTGTAAGTGCTCTCACGTTTTACAGAAGTACCTCGACAGGAGAGACAAGGGAGAGACGAAGGAGAGATGGGAGAGATCAGCTAATTAGCTAATGACTCAACGAGTCAGATCAATCTATTTACAGTAATAAACTTTGGTACCTGTTGAGAAATAGCATAATTGTACAATTGTAATGCATGAATGGAGCGTTACATGGAAAGAATTACTCAGAATCTACGCGTCGAATCATTCCTTTGTTTCGCCATGTGTTTATTTCAATAATACGATAGGCAAACAATAAGAAATGATATCAATTTTTACAGATAAAGATGACTAAAACAATATAAAACAATTAAATTCGATGAAATTGACGGCCAGTCGAAGCAATTGCCGTAACATTCATGTATACATCGGAAATCTCTGAAGAGCGGTGATGATACATGTCGAATGATAGCGATGTCGGATGGAGATGAAGATGGAGATGGCGATAGCGACGGCGATGACGATGACGATGCCGCCGGTGAGAGCGAACAGCGAACCTCTACGGCTACGGAGTTGGCTGTGTGTGACATCACGCTTCATTGTTGGAGGTTTACGTCATTCTCGAGTCTGGTATCGAGTCGTGTTGCGCGCGATTTACAGAGTAAAATAGTCTATACCGTGTAGCGGAGTATAGCGGCGTGGCGGGAAGTGAAAGAGGCGAGTGAGAGAACCCGAACCCGACGAGACTCCCGAAAGGCGGACGCGAGAAAGAGAGGATCGAATCGCCGATCACGGTTGCGACTGCGCTGAACCGATGTCGGACGTGGGTCGTTTCTCGTTAAATCGAAGCGATCGTTCCCCACCGAATCGGGGACTGATTCCCTTTGAATGATAAGGAATCGGAAAGTAATTAGCGGTCGTGCGTGAGAAAAGGAGAAAGGATAGTAGGCAGCAGCAGCAGCAGCAGCAGCAGCAGCAGCAGCGTATCTCGGTGACGACGAGGAAGCGACCAGCAAGGAGTCAGCAGGAGCGAGGGCAGCTATAGCTGTAACGTAAGAAGGAAGGACGGAAGGATAGCCGAGAGAGAAGCGAGAGACAGAGATATAGAGCGAGAGAGAGTGACAGAGGGCGAGAGCGAGAGAGAGAGAGATAAGAGAAGAGAGTAGATTGGAGCGAGAAGATGGAAAAGGAGAACGGTACGAGGTAGAAGCGCGACGTTCAACAGTGGTAGCGGTGATTTGTGATCTCATCGACGAAGTTACCGATTTCTCGAGCGAACCACTCGATGCGAATCGAACGCAGCGAATTGTTCGAACGACAGAGTGGTTTCCGCGCTGCGACGATACAATTACGCGCGCCCGATCACCGATATCGGAGCAATATTTTCGTGAATATGTAATAACGTCGACGAATAGGTGCGTGATTCGTTCTCAGCCAGTGCCTCTTACCCGACGCGTTCTTACATTTTAAATATAACGGTGTATAAATAAGTATGAGCAATAGCGGGAGTGTACAATCGTAGCTCCGATCGTTCATTTTTCCAAAGGGATATACGCGTTCGATCCTCGCCTCGATTAATTTCGCATCGCGCTCGGATGACTCGTAAATGAATGCACGTGAAATGCAGTCGGGATCGATGTTTCTCCCTTTGAAGTTCACCACATATGTTTTTCATGCGTGGGCATGCAGCACCGAACTATCGTCAAGGTTAGTGTGCCTGACAGGCTCTCCTCTCCATCGCCTTGCGAACTTATGCTAAACAGTTTTCAGTAGGTAGCAGCGACTAGCTGTGGCAACTAATTAAACGGTGCACTCTAATCTGCGTGTTTGCCATTCCCAATACGAAACGTTTCAGCCTCGTATACCTCGTGCTTCTAACCATGGTTTCCATTTCCATCCTCTTCCAACGTTTACGTCTTCCAGACAGAATCGACCTTCCTTCGTGTGCCATACATCTAATCCCACTGTCAACGGTAACGTCGACTTTTCTTCTGGACAGGAAAATTCAACGGTCTCTCCTTGCAGATAATTAAAAGATAGAGATACTACTGAAACAATGAAGCCTTCTTACGTATGTGCTGAAATTTATGTTGACAGACTGGAACAGAATCTATGTAAGCGCACCTGGACTCGCCAAGCGTTGTCCTCAGTTTTCCCGTATAGATTCTAATCTATTTTGTTTCAGGGGCACGAAGCACGCATAATGCTGTTGCTCGCAAACTGGATGGGAACGTGCAGAGAGCAGCAACTCATTAAAACTGACTCGAATCCAGGCCCAAATGTTTGTAGAATGCTTCAAGGAGTCTGCATTCTTCTCATCGAATTGGCATGCTCGCGCGGAGAAAGGTAATGGAAACGTTCAACCCCTTTTGACGGGTCGCAGAATCACGGGACAAAAGGAAACGTCTACGTTACGGGCTTAAAATGTCGAACGGTCGGTTGTGATCAGTCACAAGCAAACACAATTTTCCAACGATGCAGCGTAGCGTGATTCTCCTTGTTGCAAAAGGATTTGATATTTGCAAGTACGTCCGAAACTGAAATAAAACAATTCTCAAGCATTACCACACTCGATTCAATTTTCCTCCACGTTGTTTCGCGTTATATCGAATCCTCTTGCAAGTAAAACGTAAAAGAAGATCGACACGTTCGAGTGTGATAATACTGCTCGCCGATAATTCGTTTTTCTGGAACACGATTAACTTTCGTCCATCGTTATTCCAGAACAGCCGCTTCTATGAGTGCCACTCGTCCGTTACACTGTGATGGAAAGGACATTAACTACAAAAGCGGTCCAAGTAAGTCTTTCTAACGCGCGTCATTACTCGCAGATCGAGTAAACATTTCTTTCGCCTACAGATAGAATGGCATATGAGGTATTTCTGGGTGGATCTTGTAATCCAACCACGTGGAGATCAGAAATCGCCATACCGACTTTGCAGAGACTCGGGATCACGTATTACAATCCCGTAAGCGCGTCGATGCTACCTTTAATCGTTCTCGTTTCAACGAAGATCGTCAACGTAAACGTAACGATGTATTTCAGCAAGTGTCGCAATGGGGACCAGAACTGATAGCTCAAGAGCACGAGGCGAAGCAAACGGCGAAAGTATTACTGTTCGTCATCGATAATCAAACGCGAAACAGCGCGGGGATCATCGAGGCAGCTCAGTTGGCAGCTACTCGTCGCGAGTCTTTGGTTCTCGTCATTTACCCGTATCGTCAAGGCCAGACGATACTCGGCGAGACCGTGTCCATTCAGTAAGCGGCGACTCGTTCGTAGAATTTAACGGCGGCACGTTACACGTGTTGTTCTTTTCAGAGAATATTACGATCTGATGAACGGACTGTCGGTCCTTCAATATCTGATGGAGAGGCAGAGGATACCGATTTTCGAAAGCCTGTCGATCGCTCTGAACTGTACATCGAAGGTATACACGCTATAAATTCCATTTAGTATACGCGCGAGATAAAACTTATAAATTCATCGTAGATACTACGCGAAGATATTAACGTGCAAGATCTGCATTCTGAGGATGGGATCAGACCGATCAAGTTGTATGGCCAGAACGGAACGGACGTGGTGTAAGTCGTCAAAATTATAATTAACGCTATGAGCCGTCTCTTTAACTCTGTCCTGTTACAGTACGCTCAGGGAAATTTTCAAGTCCGTGGACATCAACGACAGCGGAAGCGTGAACTTGCAGGAGGTACGTTCCTCCGATACATTTAATCATCTTACATTCGCAGATGTCTCACTTCGTGTTCTTCGCAGGCTTGGATAGCGCTACAGTCAAACCTCAAGTGCAACGTGTCATCGGATCTTTTGAACGTCGTGAACAAATCAGGTAAAGAGCTATCGCTCGTAAACGCGAACGTTCGCATTCAAGTTTACCGAAAGATCAATTTTTTTGCGGTCATAGAAACGTATAGGACGTTGATAGACGGCGGGTTTCCAGCGAAAAGGGACTCGACGGACTTACGGATAAACTTCGAACAGTTTTGCGCGTTGGCCGCCGAATCAACGTGGAGGACGAAGAGCAACGGCGTCTCTTGTGAAAGTGAGATACCTTCAGTTTGGAGTATATTATGTAGGAAGGCATCGAAGTTCCTTCGCAGGGCTATCGTGCAACCTTTTAACCGTTTCTTAGGTATTTCCTATTCTCAACCAAACTTTCTGTCGCGCACAGTAACACGTGTATAGTGCCTTTAACGCGTATGAGTTAGGCTGTACAGAACAGAGTAGTCCTCGAACTAGTTCGTTTAAATCTCTCGCGAAAGCGTAAATACGTTCGATGCAATACGTCCGACTTTTTAGATTGGACCAATTCGTTCGTGCCGGAATCCGAGAAGAGAGACCTGTACGTAGGAGTGATCGGTAAAGATCAATTCTGGTTAGAGTCGACCGCCGCACCCTCGATCGAGTGAGCATTATTCGAAACGTGACTCTACCATCAGATCTAGAACGTCGCGGAACAATCAACGTGTAACGTTTACAATTTTCTCGTTTCAGATCAGTGGGACTGTCCCTGTTTCGGACGAACCTGAACGAGTACAATGTGAAAGTGTTGCCGCAAGAATTACAAAGGATGAAGAATTCACGATTGATATTACTGGTCGTGCCGCAGCACGCACGTGGCAGCGCCTTAGTGGCGTTGGCAGCTCACCTAATCGGATTACGCGCGAAAATAGTCCTGTGCGTTCAAACGCTTCCCGAAGGTTGCGTAGTTTCCGGTGAAAAAGTGAGCATTCTCTTTCCGCCGCAGGGTCACCCGTTCGCACGAGAAACTCCCGTGTTTTGTTTTTTACAGCTCACCGAACAAGCCATAAAAGACTACAATCGGGGAAGAATGTACCTGTCGGACTACGCGATGCGCGAAGGTGTACCTGTTTTCCAGAATATCGCCGATGCTTTACAGCACGCGATACAGTTAGTTCAACATCTCCGTTGATCTTCTCGCTTTCGTTTTCCTCCTCGATTCCCTATCCCATCTTTTCCCCCTCTCCCGCTACTACATCCCACTTTGTTTCTTTCTCAGTACGCGAGTAAACGTTTCGATTCACCGATTAATTTATTTTTTATTACTAGCGATAATGTTCAACTACCGTCCGAGCGAACGGGAAAGCAGACTTCCTCCGTTCCCGAGAAAGTTTTACGGAAATCTCAGCGCACGCGTTCTTTCGTCTCGATCTATTTGAGATGCGAAATTAAGCATCGTTTCGATCACATCGGAGGATCGTGGATCTTTATCTGAACCAGGCCCGCTCGTATCGAGTCGGCCGTGGTCAGCTACACTTTGAATTTCAGTGAAATTTACTCACGGTAGTCGAACATCACTTTTATAGCGATTCAACTTGATAATTTTGTAACCTTTTTTGGTAACTGGTTGAGGATTGATATACGTGTATTGTACATAGTTTACTAGTTGTTTCTAACGATTTAATGATAATTAATTTAAAAGAAAAAAATTTTGTTAGAACGTATGCATGGGAGCGCGTGGAAGAGGTTTTTTTTTAATCGTGTCGTGACCGAACGCGCGTACGTAATTTTTTTACGGAAGAGGACCGCGCTGTACCTGTGTACGCGAATAGAAAACTTTATACCGTGTGTGTGTGTCGTATGCGACGCGTGCGTAACGATGAGGACGCAGGACGAACGCGAGGAAGTGAAACGCAGGTGTACATAAAAAAAAAACTACCTTAAATCCACTTTGAAATTCATCGTTGGACACCTCGAGGACGGCTCGGGCCAATACTCCCTCCACTCTTTTCACCTCTCACTCCTTTCCTCTTCTCATTAGCCCGCGCACTCACTCATCCTTACCCCTCCTCCGCTGTTTTTACAATTTGATCAGCAATTTCTTTGTACAATAAAAAATATTGTTTTTATTCTTGGTGTCGTTCTTTCTCTCCTTATCCGTATCGCAGTTGCGAAACAATGGAACGAGTCTGAGATCGATTGCGAGCTATCTACCGTTACGCGGAGACGGCTGTCCGCGCGGCGAAATACCGATAGATATTTTTCAAAGAAAGTAGAACCGGTACCATCGCCGGCAAAAAGAGAGGCGTGTACACGGCATACCTGAAATGCAAACAAACAGCGAGATTGAGAGAGCCCGAAGCGACAGACAGAGACGTCGAAACGAGAATAATTACTTCTGATCCTGAGGAAAATACAACAGGGCCGTGAGCGTTGAATCGGAGAAGGCTGCTTCGGCAGTGACGAACGCTTCCTTGCTCAGCGGGAATCCTCGGGCCAGATCACCGTTCGCCAGTCGTTCGGCCGAGCTCTCGACCAGATGCAACGCCGACTTTATCCTGTTTCCCACGACGTCTGTAACGACGATATTACCGATCTCTTGAAGAAGCCGAGCGAGCGACTGAAGAGTCAATTTTGCCGACGTCAGTTGTTCGATCGTTCGTACGCGAAGTAACGCGTCGATCTCCCAGTCGCGGAGTTTCAGTCCCACCGAGGGGACCGTGGTGACGCCGTGCAAGAACTTCTGTAAAATTCCACAAAGGATATCCGTCGAACGGAGACGAGCGATGATCGAACGAGACAAGTCGGAAAAGCGTTAATCACCGGCTCAGGAATGCCCAGGAGTAGCTTCAACTGCGTGAGAAAAGTTCCGACGACGGTGGCTCGTTCGGGATAAACGTGAACCGATTCGTTCGATTTCGCGGCCATGCAAGCCTCCATTGGCGGATTGATCAACACCACGCCGCCCCATCTGCGAGAACACGATTGTCATCGATCGTAGCTAGCAGAGAGTAAAAGTGTTAGCGTACCTCGGCGAAAGAAACGCTTCGACGTTAGCGTTGATCTTCGACCGATGACCGGAACGCGTGTAAATATGTAACGGAGCGCTGTCACAAGGAACGGCGTAGATGACGAAGTTGATCGTCGGGTGCAGGCTCACGTGCGAGGCTGAAAGACAATGGCCATTTAGCACGAATTCCCAAAATAAAATTACGAGACAATACCTAATTTCTTTTCCAACGGTGTAATTAGTTGAGGTAACACATCCTCCGTGAGCGCGAAGTGCCTGCCCAGAGGACAACTGTCGGGGACTCGTATCGGATTCACGTCCAACGGAAGTAAGTACAACCATTGCGACTTGACGGTGAAGTCACTCAACACCGAGAGCTGACTGAGGAACGGATCGACGTATTCTGAAGGAAGCGGCAGGCGTTAACCGAAGAACGAGATCGTCTTTGAGGGTAGGTATACCTTCGGTCACCGAGCGTAGGTCCCAGGTCAGTCTCAGCTTCTCCGGATCGGGATTGACGACGGTGATCAGCACGTCGT
Source organism: Ceratina calcarata (assembly GCF_001652005.2). Taxonomy (NCBI): domain Eukaryota; kingdom Metazoa; phylum Arthropoda; class Insecta; order Hymenoptera; family Apidae; genus Ceratina; species Ceratina calcarata. Next base: position 9,786 of record NW_017178369.1, read on the forward strand.
AAGCCGAGCTGGCCGGGAACCTCCTCCTGTTCTCCTCGTCCAAACTGTAGAGGGTCGGCTCGGCGAGCGCGTTCCTCGTCAGCGCCAGCGACTTCTCGAGCAGTATCCATTCGGACAAAACGCGAATCAGAGTGGAACTGGCTAAAACAGAATTCTTGCTCGTATCGAAAAAACTACTGTGTACGAACCGATGCTTACTGGTCTCGGTGGAGAAGTAAACGGTTCTTCTCGATCCGACGAGAACCGCGTCGTTGAGATTGTTCGTTTCCAACAGCAGAAGCTGACCGACGTCGAGATCGAAGATTGACGCTATCTTCTCTAGCTCGTGATGCGTAAAGGCAGACGCCACCAAATTGCTGGATATCACACGATGAACCACCTCTATTCGATAAATACCTGCAACGAGGCGCTTTTAATAAACCGAACAGAAAGAGAAACGTTCTCCGCGGTTACTCACTGGTGTTTTTAAATGCCTCGCTTATGTCGCGCGCCAACGACTCGGCTCGGTCTTGAGACAGTGCCGCGACCACGAGTCTCGTTCTGACGGTGATCTCGAGGTCCGACAGCTGCTCGATCCCGGCGTAAGGAAGCGGAACCCGCGGCACCGCGGTGGTGTACCACCAAATGGGGACGCCCACGCCCAGGAGCAACACCGCGAACGACACGCTCGCGTAGACTCTGTACTTTTCTGAAAATTTAATCGTGAGTACCGGTCAGATCCGTAACTTTTAACGATGTTCGTCGCGTATCTCGCAAACGTCGATCGTGCTGTCCCAAGTAAGACGGCCTTGGAATCGTATAAATTTGAACCGAATCCAAGCGATCTAGCTCGCGCGAGTTCGTTCCCTCGTGTGCGTTCGAAACGCGTCACGAATAAACAACGGAGCGCACTTATTCCTCAACACTGCCAAATTACATCACAGCATAGATAAATTTTGTGTCTTCCGTCGTATCGAAGCAACGATAACATTCGTCCTTCGTAGGTGTTGACAATTTCCTTAAGAATTCGCGTGCCACTCAACGTATTAAATTTCCTAATAACAGGGACCACATACTCGACTCGTTAATGGACGGAGAAAGCAGGGGTTAAATAATGAGTGTTCCCGATAACGATGACATCGTCGTATCAACGCGTGCACGTTTTTTGTCCCCCTACTCGGTTGGGTCGAACGCGACGAACGATACCAGTGGCAGAAGGGTACGCCGTTCAACGGTATATTTTCCAGAAGCAACGGTCCGCGTACGAGGTGCGTCACGTAATAAACACGAGGACGAACAGCAGCGTGAGCGGGATTAATTACTCGATTTAAATTGATTTAAACGTTGCTTACTCTATCTCTGTTTCGTCTCGTTTAAACGCACAATTATCGGAACGAGAAACGCGTGCATCGTTTTCCCTAATTTCCTCAGCGTCGAACGCGGCGACCGGTCTCGAACAGAGAGACGGACGGAGACCGAGCCTCGAAACGAACCTCGAACGCTGTCACGTGTGCTCTGACGAGATGACGAGAAGGGAACGCAATTTCATTTGCTTATGATTGTCGGTTCGCGTTTACGAGTAATAAGAAACATCGGTGCAACAAGAACATCGATGTATCAAGGTCGAGGGACGGGGAACGACGCGTTCGCCGCGAGTCGCTGCCTCGACGAGTTCAGTTCACCAGTCGTTGGAGAACCAACCGTACATACAGGAGAAGAAGACGAACCGCGAGGGAGGTAAACGGGCACGAGCAAAAAGCAGAGTTGAAGAAGAAGAAGAAGCAGAGGTAGCAACGGCGAGTAAAAGAGAAGGGTGACGACTCAATCGTAGGATCCTGCAGCGTGTGCTGGACAAGAGGGCAAGAACCGAACGTGAGAGTCCGCACTGAACGAGATTCGAACGACACGCGGTAACCGAGGGTTCGTTCGAAATCTCGTTTACATTCTACGTCGATCGGCTTTGCGCTTAGAAGAAACGAATGTCGCCGTGACGGCGATCGAATAGTGAGTGGCGGAACGCGAGCGTCGGTCGGGCGAAGGAATAACACGGGATTGTGAAATTTGTTTGCACGCAACGCGAATTAGCGGATTTGTAACAATAATTTTTTGATAGATCTCGTTATCTCGCGGTACCTGGTCCCTCGCGACACGGAGACGTACGCGGGACAATGAGCAACGTTTATTTTCCTTCAGCCGTGTCGTAAAAAAAATTGTTGCGAATTCCGTCGCGATAGGAGGGTCGGACCGATTGCGCTGGTAGCGTGATCGATGTTTAGAGGAGCCGTCAAAATAAACGATACAGGAAGAAACAACGCCGAGCGACGTGACTGGTAACGAAAGAGCCGCAAGTGGAACATACGTATGTAAAACGAACGGCAAGGGCTGAATGATCGCGAGCCACGGGGCCCTCGAGGTCAATCTCGCGTGGTTCGTAGTGAAATTATTTGACCCGTAATCCGAGCAGGCCGTAAAACGAAGGGGGAAGCCGGGGGACAGACGGCACGGAATAATAAAGAATCACGGATTACGCAACTCTTTGTGTATCGTTATCTGCCGATTCAATTGTAAGGAAACGCGCGTCCGACATCGGTTTCGAAACCCGTAGGACCCCGTCGCTTGTTATTAGCCGCATAATAAGAAACGCGAGCCTGAGTGCACGTCTGCCAGTGTCGTTCGCGCCTCGCGCCTCGTCTGATCGCGACGGTGGCACTCGCGCCAGCTGGGAGTATAAACGCACAATTCCATACTCATGTGCGTAATTGAATTCATTTTTTCAGATACGTAACGCTTTGATAGGGCAATGGCCACGCAACCCGACGCCCTGCATCCGGAGGTCGTGGACGCCGCGAGGAACCGAAGGTACGTTAACAGCTAGAATCCAACTGTCGGGAGACGTACGACGTTTTCCCGTTGCCACCTGTTACCGTTGTCCATACTCGAGATTCGAACGGTGAATCGATCAATCGGGTGTTTCAGAAGAAACGACGGCTTCGTCCGACCCTTGACGAGGTTCCTCTCGCTGTACTGGAGGTCGATCGTGATCGTGCTATGGCCATTGATCTTGCTGCCCATCGTTCTCGTCGAGACCGGCGAGGTTCGTTTCACGTTGTCCCTTTTTCTCTGTTCGCACAACGTAACAAGAATCGATGAACGCAGGCGACGGCGATGCGGTGCTTGTACGTGGTCGGTCTGATGGCCATGTTCTGGGTGACGGAGGTTCTTCCCTTGCCGATCACCGGCTTGCTCCCGGTCGTTCTCTATCCGCTGATGGGTATTATGGACACGAACACAACGTGTATTTGCTACATGAACGATACGACGATGATGTTTATTGGAAGCATGGTGATAGCGATCGCGATCGAGAACTCCGGCCTGCACATGCGTATAGCGCTGTTGATTATCAAGACGGTCGGCTGTAGTCATCGGAGGTAATTTGCGATCGTCGAAAATGAGTTTCGCGTTCATCCGAAAAGTGATCGAATTCATAGATTAACGTTCGGCCTGTTCTGCGTGACGATGTTCCTATCGATGTGGATCTCCAACACTGCCGCTACCGCGATGATGTTGCCCATCGTTGAGACCGTCCTCCTGGAACTGGAAACGGTAAGCCTCCCCCGCCGGTCGCTCGACGAGGATTCAAGTTTATTCATTTGCAACTTTTAGCAAGGCCTGGGCGACATGTTCGTACGAGAGGAGAACAAGGGCGGCGAAGAGGGAACAGAATCGTATGTAGCCTGACTGAACGATGCGTCGGTGGTATCTGTTAACTCTGCGACGATTTCAGGGCCAAGAGACCGACGAACATCACTATGGTGTACTACCTCGTGGCATCATACGCTTCTAGCCTCGGAGGCATCGGCACGTTGGTTGGAACCGGTACCAACTTGACTCTCAAAGGATTCTTCGAGAAGTAAGGATCTGAGCGAACGACTGAGCCGACTTAAAGAGATAAACGGATGATTCGTTTCGGTCGCAGGCGATTCCCGAACAGCCAGGGCATCAGCCTGACTTCGTGGATGCTCTACTCGGTCCCACCCATGCTCCTGATGGGTCTCCTCACGTGGCTCTGGTTGCACGTCGTGTACATGGGAATGTTCAGGCCCAAAAGTAAGGACGCGTTAGCCGCCGATATCGGTGAACAGGGGGAGAGAGTTGCCGCGGCCGTGATCGACAAGAAATACAAGGAACTCGGTCCGATCACGTGGCACGAGTCCGTCGTCGGGTTCCTCTTCGTCTCCGTCGTTCTCCTCTGGTTCTTCCGAAGCCCGGGATTCGTCCCTGGCTGGCCGACTTACATCACCGACTCGTACGCATCTTACAGTTCTTATCAGCTGCACTTTTTTTGACCCCGTGACTCGGTCGTTGGACTCTCGCGCATATAAATATAAACGGTTGCAGAAAGGTCAAAGATTCTACGGCAGCCGCTCTGGTTACCATCCTCTTCTTCGTTCTACCGTCGAAACTCGATTTCCTCCGGTCGTTCGACTCGGAGCCGAAGAACCGGCCTAACAAAGTGTCGCCGAGCATGGTCACTTGGAAGATGATACAACAGAAAATGCACTGGAGCCTGATCTTGGTCTTGGGCGGTGGATTCGCGATTTCCGCCGGGAGCACTTCCTCGAAACTGTCCTCGATCATAGGAAACGCGTTGTCTAGCTTGAAGTCGATAAATCCGTTCGCGATACTCTGCACCGTCTGCGTTTTCGCGGAAATGGTAACGGAGCTGACTTCGAACGTCGCCGTCGCGAACATCATTCTGCCGGTGTTAGCGGAAATGGTAAGGAACATTTTCAATGGTAACCGCTTCCTCTTTTATCGTTACAATGATAACGAGGCATGCATCGTTTCAGTGCATCGCTATACGAATACATCCGTTGTACTTGATGATGCCGGCTGCGCTGTGTTGTTCGTTTTCGTTTCATCTGCCGGTCGGCACCCCGCCGAACGCGATTGTCACTGCCGCCGGACAAATAAGAACGAGGGACTTGGCGATCGCCGGAATAGGACCGAGCGTGATCACGCTTCTGATTACCACGGTGGCCTTTTCCACGTGGGGCTCGTACATTTTTGACCTGTCCGAATTTCCCGACTGGGCGACTTAACGCTAGCTAACGTTTAACTCTGACTTTTGTTCGTGACCGGCGTCACGATCAACGCACGAAGGGCGGACATCGAATACTGTTCGAACTATGTATATATAACGTTAAACGAGCCTCGAATAGTATTGCAACGCAAATACGGGACACGTTTTATTGACTTATCATATGGAGATGCATTGTACCATACGAAGGACGAACGAATAAAGATAAACTTACCATCTATGGCGGTGTCATAACCTGCAACCTCTCCCGTCTCTTCGTTCATGTTTTCTTCCCCTCTGTTCCTTTATTGACACTTCACATTAAAATGACGCGATTAGTTGTATTATTCGATAGCTTTAATGATGACAGCAAGTCGTAACCATGTTCGCAAAAACCGCGATCGAAATCTCTTATCTGACTTCGACAGAACACGAAAGCACTTGTCGGCGATACGGAAATCAAAGATAAGAACGAATTCAATGAAACACCTTCTGTATACTTTCGTTAATTGAGAATTCGATGAATAATGAAGAGATAAACGATGACACGAACTCCGGTGCTCCGGTCAGCTCCGGTGTACACGGAAGTTCAACGGACTAGTGGCGCGATCTTCCTTAAAAGTTCGAAACTACGATCGATGAGTTGAAACCATGGCGCCACCTGTCGAATTAACAATTGGATGCAATTGGACATGGCGAACTGTTGATGCTGTTGATCTCGAACTTTAATACCCATTTAAACGGTTATCAAATAAAGAAAAGAGAGCCGGGTGGGAGATTAATTGTCTAAATGCGGAGGACTTCGTTGTGTGACGTTTTAATAAAGAAACCTGGCCGTATCCGTAAAAAAGATTAGCATGTAAGTAACATTCAAAACCACCTTACATAATTGTTCTTATAAAAAAGATCGCGTACGCTACGTGATCTTGTTTGAATCTGAAAACGCGTAACAAGGATTAGATACTGTAGTAAGCGTATCTTCGAGAGACGGTGTTACTATCAGACTTTGTATCTCGGAATGAAGTTGCGCGAAGGTTGGTCGATCTTCGGGCTCCTTGGCCCAACAAGAATCCATCAGCTCGTAAACGTTCGTAGGCACATCATCCGGTCGTTCCAATCGACCGTTCTCGTGAATAACGTAGCGCAATAAACGATCGTCCTGTACGTTCGAGTAGGGAAAACCACCTAACGTGCTCATTTCCCAAAGTACCACCCCGAAAGACCACACGTCGCTCTTCGACGAAAATGTGCGATCGTATAAAGCCTCCGGTGACATCCACCTGATAGGGAGACGACGCACTTTTCCCTCTGTACTTTTTATCACGTATATTCCGTTACGCGAAAGCCCGAAGTCGGAGATCTAAAGAAAAATACTTTGATTCGATAAGAATCTACCCTCGAGATCTTTGAAGCGAGCTCAGGTACCTTGACAGTCAAATCTGCCCCAAGGAGAATGTTCCTCGCCGCGAGATCCCTGTGAATGATTCCTATTGCTTCCAAATGTTCCATACCCATGGCTATTTCTTTGGCGAACATTAAAAATCTGTGTCTCTCCATTTTACCGATCCTGTTCTCTGTTTCATTTTCGGATCGTTCTTTGCTAGCGACGTTCGTGTAATGTTTAGCATTAAATTTGTAACTGTTCACTGCGTCGGATATGGCAGTGTATAATGCTGAAAACCAACGGTATGAAGATCGATCACTAGTAATTTATAAAGGGCCTACTTACATTTGGAAGCCTGTAACCTGTATAAATCTTGTATTACATCTTCGTTTTGGTAATGTATTTTATCGTCCAGCTGTTTCCTCTGACGATGCAAGTAAGTCAGTAGATCTCCACCTTGCATGTATTCCAACAAGATACATATCGGTTGGGTCGGCTGAGTGCAGTAGCCTATGAGATTTACTAAATGAGGATGATTCCCTGCCATTCTCATCATTTCAATCTCTTGGATGAACTGTTCCCTATTTTCGTCGTCAATGTCCACGTTCTGGGACATTTTTACAGCCACCAAAGTAGCGTTTGCATCGTCCAACTGGCCGAGATATACCATTCCAAACTGTCCAGTTCCCAGTTCACGTATCAATTTTACAGATTGGAACAATTTCGATTTAGACTCTTCCTTTATACATTCCTCCTGCAGAGATCATTTAAATTAAGCCGGTATTCGACCAGTGAAGACAGCCAGCCTACCTGTAACTCGTGTCTGATGTACAGAATGTTATGCCTTTTGAGTATATTTTCCATCCAGTGAGATTTGTATCCGATAAAATTATTTTTCCCAAAGGAATTATGTTTATAATATAATATGAGACCTAAGATTCCAAGCAGGGCACTACTTGACGCTATGCCGATTACTATGAACAACTGAAAGGCAACGGGATACATTTTATGTGAGATACGTTCTCATTATTTACCGAAACCACTTACTATGTTGTGATTCAAGACATGATTCTGCAATGAATGGATAACCAGGCTTCCTTCTGGCCCGGAACACCCGTCGACATCAATCGCATTTACTATGATTTTATAGCTGCTCGCATTAGGTTTGAAATTCGATGCGAACGTAGTTTTGTTCGCGAGGACCTGCCCTACTTTCATCACATTATAAATAGGTAGCCCTTTCGTCGACTTTGAGACAGGAACCCCGATACTACAAAATATTCCTAATTATACTTGAAGATAAGTCGAAGACGATCAATTATCTCAAAGACGCTCAATCGCACGCGATCTTTTTCGCGCGTACCTGATTGCGTAATATCGAACATTGGACGCGTTGAAATTTGGACTCCAATTTACGATTACAAGGTTCTCCGTTTGAGTAACGTTAACTTTGGGAATCGGTATCGAAGATTTCGCGTAGATACAACTGCACGTCAGCCCAACGCATTCGGGAACCTTAACGAATACCTGCAAAATTTCAAAGTCAAACGATTCTCGTTTCTGTAACAGCTGCATACGAACTACGTACTTCGGAGCCGTTGTTCATGCTTGGATTGGCAATAACTTGCACTTTGTAAGAACAATTAGGTTGAATATATAATTCAGGTACACCGGAGAAATTATTGTCATTAGGTATTAGCGCGCTGAGTCGCTCCTTATATATATAATAGAACTTGGTTGCATTTGTACATTCCGTTGCACCGTTTTTCTCTTGTATCTCCGTTACCCCAACGCTGTGATCACACGAAAAAAGAATTAACAACGAAACGCTCACTCGCGATCGTCGATCAGTTTTTACCTATAAAAGGAAGGCTGCCGGACGGTACTCGGCGGCAACCAAGATACGTTCAGCTTCAAAAAGTTATACACGTCTTTCGGCTCGACGTACTTTCGAGTTTGTAACACCGTCACACTTAAGTTTCGGACAGCACCGACTAAATCACTCGTATTTCTCGCACAGGTCTCGTAGCGTAAAGAAAACGAAACGAGCGCAAAGTATACGAACAGCAATTGAACTCGCGCGACCATTTCATTTTGGAACTTCGAATAACGCGACGGTAATACTATAAGATCATACTTAATCGGACAAACCAGACGAGGGCTTAAGCATTCGTTAATTTATCTGATAATCTGCCGCGATGAGCTCTGGGAACTTAATAATACGCGATAACGTGATAAGCTTGAGACTCGAATTATCGACACGCGTAATAAATTTAGATAATTTTAAATGTAACAACTGTTGAAACACACTTATTGAAAAGGCGAAGGTTGGTAGGAAAGGGAAAGAAACGAGGAAAGAAAAAGTGGCGCGATACGATTAGCATGTAAATTTTATTTTTCGTACTTGTTATTTCTTTACATCAAATTGCATTGTTTTAGATAATGGCCTCGGCCACTACATCGCCGACCGAGGACGACGAATTGACCCTGCCCCGCGCGTCTATCAACAAAATGATCAAGGAAATATTGCCGCATGTTCGCGTGGCCAACGACTCCCGCGAACTCATATTGAACTGTTGCACGGAGTTCATTCATTTGATCTCCTCGGAAGCGAACGACATTTGTAATCAGCAACAGAAGAAGACTATAAACGCCGAGCACGTTCTCCAAGCTCTAGAGAAACTCGGATTCGGGGATTACAGCGCGGAAGCGGAGGCGGTTCTGCGGGATTGTAAAGCCGTAGCGGCTAAACGGAGACGTCAGAGCACCAGATTAGAGAACCTGGGGATCCCGGAGGAGGAACTTCTCAGGCAACAACAAGAACTGTTCGCCAAGGCGCGAGAGGAACAGGCGATAGCCGAACAACAGCAATGGCAACAGCTGCAAGCGGCGGTGCAAATGGCTTCGATGCAACAGGCCGATAACAAGGAAGAGCAAGAAGATTATTCCTAAGAATTATGTTCGTCCCGTTTGACTGCTGCGCCGGTGATCATTTTTTTCTCATCTCATTTTATTCAATTCCGTACACATTAAGATTATATACATTTCTCAGTTGTTTAAGGAGTCTATGATTTTTCTTCAAATAAAAAAATTGAAAACTACCTACAATTGTTTTACGGCATCAGTCTTCCATACTCGGAGGACAGATGACTTTTCTTGATCGCTTCCATCACTCTCGAAACGTAATGGTACCTGAGCGACACGATTACGGATCAATTGTCGGATAAACTATATATATTACTACCATTCTCTTATTACACGTACCAATTTTTTTCTGTCAAACTGGACGGTGTCATTGGATTTTTGTTGATCCCGTGTATCTTTATTTTTAACTTCTCTATTAGTTTTTTTTCGTTCTGACGCATCGGCGATTCCTCTACGGCAAAACGAAGTGAAAATATTTAACGTTTAACAGTTGAACGTTTACAAAACGAAATGGAAAAACAATGATACCTTCGCTCGCGATGCGAGGAATAAAAAACAAATTCAATCCTGTTTCCATCGAATGATTACTCATGTCTAAACCACTATGAGTCTGCAATCTAGAACTGGAAAATACTTTGCTATAGAATTCCTGCAATTACACAAGCAATTAAGCATCGCACGGGATCACTGGCTCAACGGGACGCGTGTTCATCTTTCATTACCTTCACCTTCTCCATACTGTGAGGAGTAAGGTCTTGCAGCTCAGCTTTATTGTGCAGAAACACGATATGCGGGTAATACTCAACGTAGTCTTGATCCATGTTACTGGTCGAGGACGGTTTTAACATTTCTGCAGTCTGCAGAAATCTACGAATATTGTGTTTCAATCAGGACTGAGACGAAACCGGTCGAAAACGTGCTTCTCGTTTACCTGATCAGATTAGGATCGACGAACCAATCTTGTACAAAAATAATCACATGGCAAACCGAGAACAGAAAAGCTGCGAACTGCAGAGACTGCAACTCCAGGTTGGTCTCTGTATTCACGAAGTCCGTCGTCGATTTTTTCTGTTCGTACGTCGCTGAGTGATCTATCGTCGAACCAGAGAGTATGGGCTGCGTGTCCAAATATATTACACGATTTTTCGTAACGAAGAAGTCGATACCAGTGGTGCAATTTGCACCGCTCTCGTAATGGGACGTCTCCTGAGCCGGGAATATACCTGGCCTGACGAAGGATACCAGTAAGAGAACTATCCGAGGTCAATGGTATCGGGTTTGAAACGTGTAATGCTCACGCAAAATTGGACGTTAATAAAGACATTATAGTGGACTTTCCGACCCCCTGACTGCCCAAGCATCCCACGACCAAGAAGTCCTGTTGGTCGTACAAATATTCCAGAGAGCTTTCGCAGAGTTGCATATTTTCGTCCATGAATTTCAGGCAGCTCGTCATTTCGAGGCACGACGGCAACATCATACGAACGGCTGAAAATTGATCGCGTGTTCGAATTCGACATCGATTTGTGAATAGACAATACAAAACTTACGATCCTGTATCTTTGACGGGGCATTGGTAGCTGTATCGGTCTCTTTTCTACGGTTTGATACACAAGATTTAACCAGTTATCATTTACGAATAAGCATTTTACACAGGAAATGATTTATACTTGTTAGCACCGTTACGTTGACTCGGTGATACTGCTCTGTTCTCGCCTTCTCTAGTTTTCAATATAAACGTTGGCCTATCCATAACTTTGATCGTACCTCTGCTATCACCGTCCTTAGCTTCCGAATCTTTCAATGCGATTGGCATCATCTTTTGTACGTTCATCGCTCCCGATTCCCCAATTAATTTTTCATTCTCTCAACTAGGTACCGGTGCAACGAAAGCTCTTATCCTTCAGGTTAAAAATCGTGGATCAACGGTCGTGAGCGAAATTTCTTGGACACGTGAAGCGTTCCTTTAATTTACGTTTAATCTCTTTAAACGACTGTGATTTAGCCCGCACAACTTTTTGTTGTTAAATAATCCGCAGCTCCACACGTCCTATACATTTCTCCGTAAAGCGAGAAGTGCCACCTACGCATCAACACGTATATACACGTACGTAGCAGGGCGAAGTGAGAAATGTCATTAGAACAAAAGCTTTTAAGTTAAAGGGCAACGATAACGATGCTACGGTGAATATATATGAATTCGTTGTTCGTTCCGTGATATCGATATGAAATTCGAAGGAGTCGAAGTAGCGGAGTATTACATCGCTAGTAATACGGATGACGCGACGGAAAGTGAGTCGAGCTTGATGGGAAACTGATTTTTAACCCGTTTTCATACTCGGCGATAAATGAAGGATATTTATTCGAAAGCTAGGTAGCGAGCATCTTTTTACGATGGCCAACAGTTTGGCAAAAGTCTTCGCGACCGAAGACTTCAATCCCGAGAAATGTGAGTAAATATACGAGCGCACGCTTTGCTCCGCACGCGATTTGACTTTCGTTTGACAAGTCTGTACGTATCTGAATTCCTTTCGTGTTCTAGTTGTGAAGGAGCTCAGCGCGCAATGCGTCGGAGCGGACGAGCTGAGGCACCAGAGAGCGAAGATTCAAGAGCTCGCGAACAACACGTCCGCTCAACTGAAACGCAATGTTTATCAGAATTACATGCAGTTCATCGAGACTGCCAAGGAAATCTCGCATTTGGAAAGCGAGATGTACCAATTGTCGCAGTTGCTCAGTGAACAACGATCATTGTTGAGTACTTTAGGATCCGCCAGGACTACCGGTGTCCTGTTCGAGGACCTCTCTGAATCCCAGTTGGAGAGCGTTAACGATTCTACTGCTAAAGAGGAAGAGCAGAAGCAGAAACTGGTGCAACTTCTGGAAAACGTGGAAGGTGCTATGGTAAGTCGTGGGAAACAATCGTGACCGTGACACGGATGAAGATCTCTCGATTCGATTTCACAGAGTTTAGCAGAGACGCCTGGACGTGTGTGTCTACACGAGGGTTCTTTATTAGAACTAGATTCTTTGGAAGGGACACCGCTGAAGAGGGTTCACGCTTATTTATTCAACGATATCTTAATGATTGCCTCTTGGCTGACAAACGGTGGTAGAAGAGGACCGACCAGATATAAAATGCAAGCCGTGTACAATCTCGAGAGTCTAGCCATCGTCAACGTCCGAGACCTCGGAACCGTGAAACTGGCGTTCAAGCTTCTGGCGTTCTCGGACACGAGACTGTTCCAATGCGCGACAGCGACGAGCAAAGTTAGTGTTTTACATTGTTGAAACTCCGCGAGAGGCGAACTTGAAGTACGGTTCGTTTTACAGAAAGAATGGTTGGACAAATGCGAACAAGCGAAGCGAATGAAACTCGCCGAAGATAATTCAGCCGTCGCGACGGACAAGCGGTCGAAAGAAGAGAAGGCAACGATGCCCTCGCGATCGACGTCGCTCGATTCCAACACCCTCGGTATGCTCGACGATTCGCGAGGAAATAGACTGAACTCGGCTCCATTAAATTAAACCGAATTAAATTTTTCAGTCGTTCTTTTGTAGGTATAGACGACGAAGATACAGAATATCACGAGCCACCGCCGGAGTGGATGCTAGAAGTAGCGGAGGATCTAGATTCCTGCATAGCGCAACGCCACTTCGAGGAGGCTTACAGCTTCCTAGAGAAGGCGAAAATGTATTTGAAGGATGCCCAGACCACGCCGCAGCTCCTCGAGATTCAATCGAAGGTGAACGACAGAGGGAGATCTCTGGTCGAAGTTCTAACGAAGGAACTCGAATTAAGCGCGGAAGCGAAGTCGCTTCAGGGTGGCGGTTTGAGAAGCGCGCGGCGCGTTGTAAAATTGTTAATACAATTAAACAGAAGCGCACAAGCGTGCCAGTTGTACCTGCGACTGTGCAGCGCGATGTTAAAAGCACGACTGAAACGTATCAAGAGAGAAGGGGCTACTGTACCGTACGTGAAACAGCTTAGCGCGATCGCTTTCAGCAATATCGTGGAAGTTACCAAAGAGTTTTTAAGTATTTTCCCGCAGTCGACGAACTGTACGTCTGGTAAGTTGAAACTGACGAATTAAATCGACATGCCATTTCATTCTTATGCTCGTACGGTTCAGGTCTGGTCGTCTGGTGCAGCCAGGAGGTGAAGCACTTGACGACGCATTTGACTAAACAGCTTTTTACCCCGCAAGTGTCTCTGAGCACGTTGGTGGAATGCATAGTCTCCGTTCGAACTCACTGTGATCAGGTAAGACGGTGTATATTACGTTCTGGCAGCTCATACCTTTAATCGCGCTCGATTTTCAGTTGACGCAGTTAGGATTGGACTTCCGTTACCAATTGGACGGTCAACTCAGATCACCGCTGGCGAAAGCGATACAGGACACGGGCGAGAAGTACATCGAGATCGTAAAAACGCACATAGCCGAAGACTCTTGGCGGCCGACGAACTTAGAAACCAGTAAAAACGTTCAAAAGTTGCTATCGGAAATGGACGATCGTGGAATAACTGTACCACCGTCTTACTTGAAGAACGATTTCTGGATAGCGTTGACCGATAACACTCTGACGTTCTCCAAGATATACGTAAGTTTGTTGGAAGATTGTCTCAGTATCGCCACGCCGGAATTAATGACGATGATCGACGGAGTATTGGTGTCGGTGATGCGAGTTCAAGTGCAACACCTCGTCGCATCGTTGACGAACCCGAAGTTGAAACAGGAGGTAAGCGACTTCCATTTCTCTTTGTAGTAATTCACGTGCATTTAAATAAAACTTATTTCTCCGATCCGCTTTCAGAAACAGTTAGTGCACGATAACGCGTCGTATATTCGAAATGTCGTGATCATGCGAGGACTGGAGCTCTACAAATCGGCGACGAGCCAGATCTTTAAGAAGCTGTTGGGTTTGAAGGAACAGATCGTCGTCGATTCGCCTTCGTCTTTAAACAAACCGATACCTGCTCCGAGAACCTCGGTACCGAAGTACTCCACTACCGAGTACATTTAATAGGAAATAATTTTAAAAGAGTATGTTTCGCAGCCTACGCGCTGCGCGTATCACGTGTATTGTACATATAACTTAACTCGAACCTTTTAGAAAATATATATATATATATATATGTATCGAAAATGAAAATTCTTTTCTTTCCTTATCACATGTGTACAAGTAACGAAATGAGATTTACGAGCTACGATCCGATAGACGCAAACATTCTTATGTAGAGAAATGTTGAATTTTATATTATACGCCTAACACGAATTATTTACAAATAAGAAATGAAATACATATTTATTTGCTATTCTCGTCTTTTTGCTTCGATTCGTCCGTGTTTCCCAATTTTCTCTTTTTCGCCCGTATATCGGCGAGCGTTTGCTCTATGCTTCGTTGATCTTTCTTGTTTTGACTAGGAACTGAAATGATTTGATTATTAAATGAGATGCATTGGAAATCGGTCATCACGAAGGATCGTGTTCACATACCACAACCATAGCTACTGTTAGCTTCCGTCTTTCTTGCAGCTTCAAGAGCGGCTTCCTTTCCGATCAAATGCTGATACTTATCCTTGTAATAGCTATTTGGTACAAAGTCATCCTTTCGTTTCTTAGGTCTCGAAGCAGCCTCCTGTTCCTCCTTGGCTCTCCTCTCCCTTTCCTCTGCCAATCTTCTCGCTATATCCTCGTTCCATTCCTCTCCTCTGCGTAAGGCATTCAACTGATCTTCGGATGGAGCATGTTCTCTTTTAAAAAGAATAATGTGACGATCAACTCCTTCTTCACCGAATGAGTATGCCCATATACTTGCAACTTCAGCAGCGTCGTGTCTATCATACAACAAAGGACATGAAGGAATTGCATCGACAAGGGTTTAAATGATAATCTTTCTTTTATATACATTATGCTTCTTTGAATTTGATCCATTGGAGGGAACTTGTATTCCTTGGCATTATCGTCTTGGAGAAACTTGCTAATTTTCTTCTCGACCTAATTAATCACAAAACAAACGATACCGTATAAACGTGAAACAACTTATAACAAAGAGAAATACATAGACGAAAAACTGTAACCTTATCTCGGAAAACTTTTAGCCTCTCAGCCTCGGCTTTTTGATGCTTCTGATATTCTTCCTTTTGCTCTACACAGTAAAAGTTATTAATAATCTAACGATACTCGCGTTCAAGATATTTGCGATATATGTACGTATCAGATAAACTAACTTTTCATTAACGCCTTTTGCTTGTCACTGACGGACGGGGGTTTGTCCATCGAATTCAAGATAGATCCTAGCAAATCCATCGTCCTTAACTGCGATTATCAATGATTTTTAATATGCACAACTCGATTTGTCCGAGAGTAAAACAACATTGACGTGAGGTTTCAATTAGACTTCTCGTTGGTGTTCGTCACGCACCGACACGAACAATCAGGTTAAGCTAGGTGGTACATACATGAAAGTGACGTATCGTGTAAAAAATTGTAACTTATTTATTTCTTAAATTGTTGATTTCTCTACGAGTAGCTGCTCGAGAATTGCATCGTTTAATAAGGATATATTTATCGCAATAAATATACAGGAGTTCGTCCTCGAAGAACGCTTTACTGATGAGATTTTCCGATTTATTGAGGGGCGAAAGAAAAGCGTGAACGCTGTGTAATTTATTTACACCCGAAGTTAAAAGGAGATCGATATTATACAGGTAAAATGGGAACAGTATGTACAAAAGGAATACATATTTTATAGAGGGACACCGGCGATACTTATTGGAAAAATTGGCATTGCCCTAATGTAAGTATTAAGATACTGCTCGCTGTCAGAAATAGACAAAGGTATCTGCCC
This sequence comes from Ceratina calcarata, assembly GCF_001652005.2. Classification (NCBI taxonomy): domain Eukaryota; kingdom Metazoa; phylum Arthropoda; class Insecta; order Hymenoptera; family Apidae; genus Ceratina; species Ceratina calcarata. Next base: position 26,006 of record NW_017178369.1, read on the forward strand.
GTGATCGGTACTCTGAAAAGCCTGGCGCACATCTTCAGCGACGACGTGTATAAAAGTATCGTGTCCAAGTCCTCACCCGGAGTGCTTTGATAGACGAATGGGCGAATTCGTACCTCGTGCCCGATACTTTGTATCATAGAACAACCCGCAGTCAATCGAGCAGCCTGTCGACAATTCCGTAAGTTCGGTATTCTCGTTGCGCGTACGATTCCTTCTGTACGTACCTGAATAAAAGGGACTATCGATATTAAAATCCACAGTACCACGTTTATTATCTCTATGCAAGTGACGGGATCGGTTTGCTCGTCGTTCTTATCGTATCGAAGCAGCCAAATGGTGCCGGCGGCTGCCCACGATAAGTTGACGACCGTGTAAATGCACACGGCTGGCCCTAGTTCGTCGTTGAAGTACTTCAACAATTTTTTGAACTCGCTGAGTTCCTATGACATAAAGGTAGACTAGGAAAGTTTCATCTTCCTTGTTTCCGTCACGATTTTTACAAACCTTCATCCAGTCGATGGGCGCTAAGGTATGATGAAGCAGTTTTCCACGAAGAAAGTAGAGATGTGCCAGTAGAAGTTGGCCTTGCAAGCAGTAACTAGTAATGATCGTTCCTTGAACCATATCATGCCATAATGTGCAGACGATCAGAAGTACCTTCAATATTATTTCTACGTGATACGGACTGTGCAAAAAATAGATTCGAAAGAATTGCGAAGAGGAAAAACGATGTTATTCTATCGTCGCCGATCGAAGAGAGCTCGATTAAAAATTCTGCGTATCCAATTACCCGTATTCCAGCCATTGAAATGCGATACTTCCTTCAGCCATCAAAATATTTGCTGTGACCAGTGTCATGATTATCCACAAGAGGCTGAACGCTATAAACAGCCACAGTATACGCACGAGTCTCCTTTGATTTCCACGATTCACAGGATTCGAAGACAGAAGGAACGCCCTTTCCATCAAATTCTGTAACTGTTCATTCTCTTTGATTCGAAACAGATAAACCGTATACAAATATGCACTTAGATGCAGAATACTGGGAATCAAGTAACTGAATAGTATGTTTCCGAAGCAGGCAACTTCTGCAAAATCTTCTTTGCCAATATTGGACAACATTTCAAATTTCATGGGCGTGGTCTTATAACAAAAACCTCTGTCTCTCCTGGAACATCAAGTACATTTTGTACCTCGTTCGGTTGTACGAATGAATCTATGATTATCATGCATTCTTTTTTACCTGAAGCACGCCATGTACTGTAAAACGTATCCGATGCACATGAATATCGTGACTTGAAAGGTGTGAAGATTTGTGAATAGACAGAGAAGAGAGCATCTCTCTGCATCATCGTTGCTTATTGGTTTTAGACCCATCACTCCTAACAGTCTCAGATACGGCCTCAGTATTTTATTCTTACAGTAATGAAGTACCGCGGACGTGCTCAGCATTTCATAGTCTGGCATTTCCGTGATCTCGCCTACCTATCATTAAATTAAATGTATTCCAAATCTCGATCTAGCGTCTCGAATCGTACCTCTGTACTTTGCATTTGTAAATCCGATAATCCAGATGGTGTAGACGCCTGTAATGCTTCCTCATGATTTTGTTGAGGGGGATCTTTCCCATTTTTTGACTCATTGTTAGAGTTTGCCTGCAAACGATCGAGTTAGAATCTGTCCGAGCCAGCGGTCACTTATTTCCAAATACAATTACCCAGATTCTATTACCCATGAAGAGCAAAGATAAGCGGACAAACGTAGCTAAAGCACAGAGACGAAAGGTGATTCGAATACAAAATGTACATACAGACAGGCTTCCGATCGACGTAAACAATGACCGAAATATATAGAAACGATCACCTTGTCTCTCTGTTCAAATACGCATGTTAACCGCCTCCTAGATTTTCGAAGCGTATAGATCGCGGCGCGATAAATCTAGCGACGCGTAATCGAGAGAAATAGAGGGTCGAAGGAAACGCACAGTGGAAAAACTCACCAGTGTCATTTTCCTGGACAAGCGAGTACAATGGTTTTGAACTTGAAAAGAAAACATTTGTATCTGTATACGCGGCTTGATTCACCCTAACGGATGAATTTCATTATATCACCAGTCCGAGATGACACTTCACCTCTGTCAAGATATCCGCGAGCATACGTATATAAATCGTGCCGAAATAAATTATTTTATTCATTGCATAGCCGGCTTATAGAACGCGATGGTGGGGAACTGGAATGCGAAGGGGACCAAGAATAGAATTATTATTCGTTTTAAAATATTTTATTTGCCTACAACATACATCAACGCTTCTTCTTATATAAATTTCCCGCAGGCCTCAACAGGTGCCTGTATCCCTTTTCGTGTCTCTTCACCTGTAAGTTCCTACGTCCTCCCATTTTCTGAAAATAAATACGCGAAACATAAACATCGAAACAAATCGCACGCGCGCGTAATTCACCCGGTGTACCTTTTTCATGACAAAAGTCATCTCTCTGTTACCACGTGAACTGGAATAGTTAACGTCATCGGTTCCGCGGCTTTTCAGTCGCTCGCCCAAAGTTGCTCTAAACAATGACGAATAATAAATGAAACGCGAGAACAGGACGACGCATCGAAGTATTCGTATGATACACGTACTTGCTTCGCATGTACCCCACTGGCCTCGCGTCTTTAAATTCTACGCCGTCCTTGATCTCGTAAAACCGTGGCTGAGACGTGCCCGACTCCGCGTCATTTTCCTCCTGCTCGTCCTCTTCCTCTTGCCTCTCGTTCTTCTTTATTAACCGATATTGTTTCTTTACTTCTTTCACCCACTGCTTCTCATCCTCGGAACTGCTATCGTCGTGAATGAAACTTTCATCCGAACTGTCTGCAGACGTAAAAGAAATGTATAAGAAATTCGTACTCCTACTTCGATCGTATTGATGTACACGAAATATAAAGAACCATGGTGTTCGTCTTCGTGAATGTTCGTTTCTTGTTCCGTCTGCTCTGGTTCCACCGGTCTGGACTTCAGTTTCTTTGCTTTGCTCTTACTGAGCTGGGAAATGACGGGATTCAACAACGAGTACTCCTGCGAGTTCGTATCCACTTGGAAATCAGGATTGGTGAACAACTGCTTGAAACGGTCGTCCGTCAAAAGACTTCCAGAGCCCTTGTGTTTCTTTTTCGCATTCGTCTCGCTGTCCATTAATTTTAATGCGAGTTCCTTATTCACACTCGGCATCTTTTCAAGCTGTGTGTAAACGCACGTGAGCAAGCGTCGAATATGCTAATAAATAATAACGCATTTAATAGTACCTGCACCCTGCTACCGCAGGTCTCTTGTATCTTTTGTTGGATCTTTTTCTTCTTATACTCTTGGAATTCAAACGGTTTCATCACGTCCCTCGCTTTTCTGTATAAGCGAATATCCATAAAGTAACCGTGCATGTAAGCTCGAAGGAGATTGGTACCCTTCAAATGCACAAGATCCAGCTCCTCCAGATCTTTCTCGGTGACGAATTTATAATCGTCGTAGATAGTTTCGTAATTCATTTCCTCCAGTTCTTCCGTAAGATTGTCTAAGAAGCTGCACCATTGAGGAGCCGGACCAAGGCTGGGGATATAGTACGTTTGCATTTTCGTATTTTCATTCGCAAGTAAAATCATCCCAGTGTTCGGAATAACGCACATATCGTTAAAATCGTGTTGTGATTCTATGGACGTGTACAATTTACCCTACAATAGTTCGAAACATTTAGAGGACATTCTCACCAACGTTGCATATTTCGTATGTCCATTGTCTTACACTGTCTTTCTCCCAAATTTTCACGATGGAACTGTCCATAGAATAAACCATGCCCATTGTTTGATGGAATTCGATGCTTCTTATAGGCAATCCGTACATGTGATCTTTGACTAAAAATGGTTTACTCGAACGAACATCGTACAACAGCACTTGACCAGTGGACGTGCCTACTGCAAGCGTCAAACCTCCTTGATACTTCAAACTAGTAACAGCAGGGACTTTTTCCAAACTGTAAAATAACGAACGAAATATTACGTTTGAACCGACGACATTATCTGTGACAAATCGTCTTACCCGTAGTCCCCAGTAACACAATGCAGAGCACAATCTAAAGTACCGACTCTATTCCTAGATCTAGGATCCCATGCCTCTACCTTCCCATCCTCTGTTCCAACAGTGATAAGATGATGAACAGGATTTATTTCGCATTTATTTAAAGACGATGCCTCTGTCAAGAAAGACTGCAAGAATTGCCCCCTTTCAAGGTTTATCCTGTATATCTGACTACTGTAAAACAATTGGAGCTAATGAAACTCAGCCAAGGGTCGGCAGTGAGAAACATGCAACATACCTATCTCCTACAACGAGGAGGTCACAAGACGGATAATGATACTTTAGGTCCCTCCCAAAACGTGGTATCCTAAGTTTAAAATACTTTCCATAGGCTACGTGGAATTCGATGTTTCTATCACATTGTAAAAGTACTAACTAAAACCAAAGAATGCAAGGTAGTATCTGTAGAATCTACCAACCAAACATTTCTATACCTTGCTATAATCATCTGACAGTATATCGAAACTGACAACTTCTGCATCAAAACATCTCTCAAATTTTAAAGATAAATTCTTCACTTCGAAACACTTCACGCGTGGTTTGTATGTACCAGTTGCCAAAACATACTGGCCATCCCTTGTTACCCTAATCGCAGTACTGACGCCAGGCATATCAAAATCCTGGATAAGTTCGATGCGCCGACGAATGTCTATGAGAACATTTGTCTTTAATGTAAACAGATTTTCGCTAATGAGTTAATAAAATACGATTGCTTACCAACATTCTTTTTCAACAGTTTCCGTCGTTTGCGTTCGGTTAACCACTGCCGGGACAAAGTTACAAATGAGTAAAGCCGTATATTACACGAAAAGATGCTTAAAAACAGTTGTTCTTAAAACAATTTCATCTATTATCGTTAGGTATAAATAATAAACCGTACCTCAGGGAGAGACTTCCCAGCGCTCAAGTTATAGATCTTTACATTGTTTGGACTAGAGACTTGCATTTTGAAAAGAAAGATCGCTAACACGAGTTAACTGCTATCGTTCATGTGACTGAAAACTATCTGTCAGCGAATTGACAAAGCACGTGTACTGGCCTGGATCCAGTAGTGTAGCGTGGCTATTAATTATATATCGAGGCCCACGATACAGACGAGCAACAGACGAGTTGCCTGTGCGTGTATCTGTGATCCTCTAGATCACCCACACACGCGTTCGAGCCATGAAAGTTACTAGATATTATAAATAAAATATTGTTATCGATAATTTCAAGTAGTAGACGCTGTTATCTTATGGCATATCCATGTTAGTTTAAAGATATCGGTTTAAAAAAAAGAAGAGATAATGATAAGTGGCGGACTGCGATCGATCATACTACAAAGATGGAAATCAAAATGCAATGCGCATTTTTTTTAAGACAACAAAGAAAATAGCTGATAAGAAAGACTGGGATGAACGAAAAATAGGAACGCAAAATTGATAAAGAAACAAAGGAGAAAATTTGTGAAGTATCGATGTCGAATGGAAATGGAACAGTTGGTAATACTGGCCGGTAGTCAATTACCATCCGGTTAAAGAGAGTGGGGAAAAGAGGTGGACGAAGTGGAGGGTGGTGCGGGACGAAGAGGGATGCTGGTAACCACCAAGAGACGAGGCGAGAGGGGCGGTGAAAGAGAAGTGTGGCCGGCGTTGAGCGCATATAGGTAGTCGTGAGAGGAGTCAGTCGGTGACGGGTTGTGTCTTTAGTGGCGTGGTGAACAATTGAGTCGAAGCCGCTTGTGTGTAAAAAATGAGCTGGCAGGATTACGTTGACAAGCAGCTGCTCGCGTCTAAGTGTGTTACCAAAGCTGCGATCGCGGGACACGATGGCAATCTTTGGGCAAAGTCGGAGGGCTTCGAAGTGAGTATTTCGTTCGACCAATTCCGCACCGAAGTGCCTTCTTGCTATGTTCACCGAGTAGTCGACAAGAGGGAAAGTACGTGCCGAACGTATCCCGAAAACTAATGAAATGTCTCGCAGCAGTGGCCCGCCGCCTCTTTAGGCTTCGCTTCAATCGTCGTCGTTCTCGTTGTAATCGGTCGGCTATCGAACATCCTTTTCCCTTTCTTCGCAACGGGTGTACATACGTCTATATATATCTACGTGTGATATGTAATTTACAGGTGATCAAATTCTGTACGTATTGGTTAAACGTGCACGACTTTATGGGAAGATAGAGCACGTACTCGTTTTCAAACCGCGTATCATGGTAATCGATGCGAATTTCCCCAAAAATAAGCCATTTCTTTTAACGAGAGAACGATGCCTCGTGATCGCTGGCCATTCTTGAATCAAGGAATCTCTTTGCATGCTCGGTGAACGACAAAAATGATCGTAGCTCCGCGTGTTGACCCGGCATGGTCGTCCCCTCGTGATACTGACGCCGGTTAGATCGAGCACTAACCGAGATTAAAGTTGCCTGCCGGATGTGTTTCGAATTATCGTTATCGTCGTTATCGTTTCGCGGGGAAAATTCGGCCGTATCCGAGAACCTGCTCGAGGATTTTGTCCACCGCCCAAATATGTCTGCATCGTGGAACCCGGCCATCGCAAATACATCGCGCAAATCGTCGAATCGATCGAAAACAACTAATCGTGGCCGAGGGAGGCCGATGTACGTGTATGTTTCGCGATTTTCACGAAAATCTGGCTAGGCCGCTCGGAAAAACGAACGGTTCGACGGTGAGCAGGGTGTGGGGTGTGGCAATTTTCGAGAGAGAAAATTTTGTCTGGTCGAACTTGAACGGTTTTCGACTAAGTTTAACATGGCTGCCTGCCGGGCACGTTGCTGCTGCCGCCCATGGAAATGGTGGCACCTCTTCCTCGCAAAGGTGCTTTCTCTATTCCCGTTTTCCCAGTTGAGACCCGTCGTCGAGAAATTTTTCATCGGTCACAGTTAGATTACGTGTTCGCGATATTCGCGTCGAATCGAAGAAAAATGTTATCGTCGATGTTTGCCACTGGCGGCATGACTCATTTCTTCGGAAACGATTCTGGTATTGGAAGACGGTTTGCAAAGGCACTTACGTACGTGCCCAATCTATCCTTCGCTGTGAATTTAGATACTCACTGCAAACGGAACGTACGGACATGATAACGAAACGAACGTTTCGTTCCATAGATACTCGATCCAGAATCGCGTAACGATCGAAATTCTCTGGACGTCGTAGCTCATGCGGCAAAGTATAGTCTCTGTGGCAACCGGATTTTCCTGGTTCGGTGGTATTCGTTTCGTTTGGACGAAACGCGAGTATATTTCTGAATACGAAAATCGTGTAATATTAGAAAACGGTCGGGGACAGTTCCAGAAAAGTTGAGCTCGACCGACGCGCCATCCGCGTTGCATTTAAAAAGCTGTTACAAATCGCGTCGGTAAGGATCTCGAATTGGCGTTATTCCTGCGAGGCCGAAGAACTAGGGACTGTTACAACTTGTAAGGCTCTTAACGGGATGAAAAACTGGGAAAACGGGCACGGAGAGACGGCGGTTCCGCTTTTCCGTCGGGTGCCTATGATTAAATTTTCTTGCGGGCATCTGTCGCCCTGAAAGGTCGACGGCACTCTTGGCAAGACATCGTTTTCTCTCGTTATCACAGGACTCTGCACCTTCTCTGTTCTCATCAATTCTATCCGTTGCTATCGATTTCACGCTCTACGTAGAACGACGCGGTTTTGTTGCTCGGATACGGAAAGCTCCGTCGTGTTCGGTCAGGGGAAAAAAAACGAGAATGCCAGGCAAGACGAGATCGAAGCAAGGCAAGGCGAGGCGAAACGGCTGTTTCTCGGATTCGAAGAAAGGTTATACGCACGCGGAGAGGTGGTGAAACGGTGTGGAAGATAAAGGTCGGGGCAGCTGCACCGTGCGGCCTCGCCGCGCACACATACTTTCCGGTTACGAATGCCAAAATGGCGATACCGGCCGGCCAGCAACCTCCCACGGTACATTGAATCGTTAGACGAGAGTTTTGGCGCCTGATCAAACGCACGCTTTGCTTTTACTTTTACTCATGTCCACTTTTCCTCCCGAAAAAAGAATCTATTTAGCTCCGACGTTCGAGGAGACGGTCACCTGGCTCGGGTTCCGATCGTCGCGTTAGGAACACAAAGTCGAACGAGAGAGGTCGAACTTGAACCACTAGAAACGCGAATTAATGAAAAGCGACAGGGAAGGTCGATTAAAACACTTATCTTCGAGATCTCCTTGTGCGAATCTATAAATACCGTTTGGAGGTATTCTCAAACGCGAAACCGTCACGAGGTCGATGACGTACGGTCACTGTCGACTCCTTTCTCGTAAATTACTCTGCGCGCGAGAATTGCGAAAGATTGGGACGCAAATGCTATGCCAGATTCGTCTCCGAGCGGGATGACTCGACGCGGCCTTGAACTACGATAAACGTATCCGATTACAATCGTTAAACGCGCATCCCGTTATCGTTCTCCGCCGCTAATGCATCTTGTCGCGGAACGCACGTGTAGATTCGGGGCAAACCACGAGAAAGATCACCGGTTCGTTGCCACCTCCCGCACGCGGATCGAATTGCGTTTGAAACGTCACGCTCTTTTTCGAGGATATCGTCTGTTCGACGATAAAGCACGTGTATATCTACATAATTGTAAGCCCCGTTCTTATCTCTGACGCGGCCGATAACGACTCCCTTTGTCCCGAACGGGAGGGCTAGAAGACGGGATACGAGTCGAATTTTTGTTTGTACACGAAATAGAAGACGAAAAACGTTTGTGTGTGTGTGTGTGTCTCTGCGCAGGTAAGTAAAGAGGAGTTGGCGAAATTGGTCCAGGGATTCGACGAGCAGGAAATTCTGACGTCGTCGGGTGTCACCTTGGCCGGCAACAGGTACATTTACCTGTCCGGCACGGATCGAGTGATAAGGGCAAAACTTGGCAAGGTCGGCGTCCACTGCATGAAGACGACGCAAGCGGTAGTCGTCTCTCTCTACGAAGACCCCATACAGCCACAGCAGGCCGCATCGGTTGTCGAAAAACTCGGGGACTACCTCGTGTCCTGCGGCTATTAGGTTGGTATTGCGATTAGCATAATATCACGGTCGTGTCCATCACGTCTCCCGTACGCGAACTTCGCTTCGGTGGACGAACGCGAGACGAATGGTTTATCGGAACCGAGAGATGCGTTCGACGCGCGCGCAAAAACTACGCTCGAACGCAAGTGAGTCATTCTCGCATAATTTCAGTCGACCGCTTTGGCTCGATGTATCAGCTTGCCGTGATGACTAATCGCGTTATACTTGCGCGTGTCCCTCGTATTTTGCACGAGCACCAATGTTCCTCGTTACCTAGCCGAGACCCACCTAAGTTTATACGACGATGCGCGAGCAGCAGGTAACGCACAGGGGTCGATCGAGTACGCGAGACGTGAAGGAAAAAATGATTCGAATAAAAGAGAAAGCACGCGTTCGCTTTCTTTTTTTCCTCGTAATTATGCAACAGCGTCGAAATTAACGCGGGACGTGTCCCGGTCTCGTTTGCTTATCTGTTTCAGTAACCTCTGGGACCCAACATAAATATCTAATATTAATATTAAACGATACGATCGATTATTTTAATGAACAGCGAATGGAATGCGTAAATGCCGCACGAGTCGCGCCGGAAACTGCCTGAAGCTTGCCGCGCGACATTCGATGAAGAGTAACAACTACTACATCAGCATCAAACACCAGCAACACAGCTATCATATTCCAGTCGTGGTTCTCTCCTCTTCGATTCGGCTGGTCGACGTTCGAGGAATACATAGCGGGCGCACGCCTCCACGTGCTACGCGGTAGCGATTTCCTTCAAACTCTGCGTACGCGTTTATATATTTTCAAGAACGATCGCGAGCAAATTGTAATCGAGAGAGAAAGAGAGATTGAGAGTGAGCAATCTTTTCGTTGTTTTTTTCCTCCTTTTTAGCTTATACAAACCTCTCTTTTATTTGAAATTTTTATTCCCGACTGCGTATCTACGGTCTACGATATAATAGTATTAATGATAGAGAACAGAAACTTTTGGCAAAGATCAAACGAGAAAACCCTTTTTTACGATTGAATAAAAAAACGAATCGCAACTGAACACGTGCAGTTTTACATTTATGCGCATCGTGCGTCAACCGAATCAACCCGAGAATGGATAGAAGAGCTACATTTACGAACGGTCGTGTGTCGACTCGTCGATGGAGAGACAAAATACACAAGCATGCATTAAGTATAAAAAATAATGATAATAAATAATAGTAAACTATTGCGTGTTAGGTTTACAATCTTTTTTGTAGAGAACGAAAAGATGCGAGAGAGAGGGAGAGAAAGAGAGGGAGTGCGAGGGTAGAGGCGAAAGGGTGCGTGAGAGTGCGAGAGAGAAAGGAAATATGCGAAGGTATGGAAGAAATTGGCTAGGATGGGAAAGGGCGTGAAAAGGTGAATGCGTGATTGAGAAGTAGCTGACGAGTTAGCGAGCGAACGAGGATGACAGTGAGAGGGAAAGAGAAAGAGAGAGAGAGATGGGAGCACGAGCGAGAATAATGTGGAAAATCGGGGAGGAAAATGAACGGCAAATTGATTTCGATGGATGGTACAAGAACCGAGAAGAGGATCAACGGGAAACGGCGTGCGAGAAGTCGCAGCGGAGACCCCGATCGGAAAAAGAATGCGATGGAGCAGGGAGCGAAGATGCAAAAGCGACTTGGTTGTAACGAGATTTGATGGCAAACGGTGCAGGCTAGCGTGCGGCAGACGGTGAAAAATGATGCGGATTGATTGTAACCCCGACCCCCTCCCCCCAACCCGATGATACAGCCCTTTTAACTATTTACTCTCTTTAATATTGCTATGTGTGAGAAAGACGAGAGAGGGACGTGTCATTTTTCGATAAGAGGGTGAGAAAGAGCGAGGAACGGGGGTGAGGAATGGTACAAGCAGTCGCAAGGTTTACACACCGAAACACGGCCATTCGAATGTCCGCGACACGCAAACAGAACACGGAAGTAGGATCGCGAGAGTTGAAACGAGAAACTGTAGACGGACTGTTTTAATTTCGATTCACTTTTAAAAATTGAGATCTCGTTATGCTTCCTTTCTACTCGACTTTGTCGGCTCTATTTTCAGGGGAATGCAGAGAAAAATAAACAACGTACAAGATCGAACTTGTAATTGAGAAGAAACGTGGAGAACGTTTCTCATTCGACTATCGCGGTCTCTCGTCGCGAGAGAGAGAGAGAGAGAGAGAGAGAGAGAGAGAAAGAGAAACACCCCCGCTCAGTCACACGACATACACACACGTACACACGCACACACCCCTAACACACGATACCGCTACCATTTATTATTACTTGTAATATTACTGCTACTATTACTACTATAACTGATTGCTTGTCGATTCGTCTGGCGTCAAGCAGCAACCGAAACTACTATGTAACGATTTTTATTGATAACAAAATAAGGAATAAATATTGAAGTAATAATTGTAATAAAAAGGTAACTCCCAGGCGTCGTTCAAGTATTCGCATCCGCCTCATGTTTTTCGGTTTCCGTCCTTTCGGTTTCGAGAACACCACCGCTACTTTCGTATCTTTTGTTCCATAAAATCGGTATCGCGCGGAGGGAATCGCATTGACTTTTTCAAAATGTGGTACGGGACAGTCGTCGACGTCGAAGCAGGAAAGAGGAACGCAGAAATAGAAAAGAAACGTGGCAAAGGGGAAGAGAGATGAACTAGAGTCGTAGCGGAAGAGAACGGGGCAGGGGGGATGAACAAGGGTGTAGGCGCGTGCGTGAGTAAAGCAGGGAGAACGAGAGAGAGAATGAGAGAGAGAGAGAGAGAGAGAGAGAGAGAGAGAGAGCTGATCCGGGAGAAGGGTAGTAGATTTGGTCGGTTAAAATTAGATGTATCTTTGTAAAGCCAAGAATTTTCTTTTCTTTTGCATATGTCGATAAAGATCTTTGGAAACGCGACACGATCAATGTTCAAGAAGGAAAAAAATAAATTTGTATGAAGCGATGCAACGAGGCGTTTTGATTTTCATTCATTCGAATACATTATCGCAAAATTCCTTGGCTCACCACCGGATGTCACGGCTACCACGATGGTAAGCGGACCACTGATAAGAACCACATGCTTCGGACAATAATCACGACTCGCGGCTCATCGATCCCTGATTCTTCTCATTCTCTACGAGCACTCCGACCACTTTCACGTACCTTCGTAGCCACCCGTTTCCAGTTACCAGGGCCTGGAAACATCGATGGTTGTTACCCCCGTGTCCTGGTCTCACTGTATTTACAGGAGTCGATCAACCATGCGAAACGAAGAAAACAAAAGGGCTGTTAGTTATTTAGACGATTGCGATCACAAGACGGTTCGATTGCAATTGCCGCTGGGAAACTGTCGATGAATGTTCATTTATTATCGGTACACTCGGAAATTCGATTTTCCTTGCTTGACTCCTGGAAAACCTACGCGAGGACACCCTGCGTACTTGGAAACACATCCGTTTCATTTATAAACTTTCATTTAATTTATTAGTAGATTAGAATGTTAAATAAACCTTTTTTACAAAATTATCAAGAAAGTTTACATAAAAATCGCTCTCGCTTACTCACATCGATTTGTTGTTGTTAAAAAACGTTACCTCTAATTATCCGCGATCGAGATCGCTGTGTTCTCATATTTTCTATGTATCGATCAACGTCTTACAGTCTAAGTTTTAAATCGTTTTTCTTTTGGGGGGAATTTGTTCGGTTCGCTTCGACGACAAGTGAATACGTCATCTAATGAATGATTGTAGACCTGCGTTGCTCGCGCGCGAGCCAATCAATCGAGAAGAGACTTGGATAGAGCAGAAAGTATCGTCGATATTAGTACCGACGCGTCGAGCGCTTCGTTTCACCTGCTGCATAATCGCGTACCTCGCATTCCTCTATTCGCGTTTCTCTTCCTACGAACAAACGATAAAGCTATCGAATTTGTACTAAAATTTCCTCCTCGTCTAGTTTTTTGTCCCGGACACTTGGCGTCCGCGCGTCCTAAACTGTAAATCTACGCGAGCAAGCCCGTGCTTTCCCCGATTTCCACCCCGAAGGAACAAAGACTAGAAATGAGATGCGCCCAACGAACCGGTCTTAACATCGTGGCCAGATAGATCTTCCCCGCAACGTTCCGGGAAAGAAAAACCACCCCCTCTCGCTCGATCTACGTTTTTCAAGCTCGTCCGAACGACGCTCGTCTCGCGGAGAGACGAACGAAGGAAAAACGATGATCGAACGTGTACGGTAAGTATGCACCTATATACGTCTCTACGCGAAATGAGATAGCACGATACACCACTGCGGAGAAAATTCGTTTATAGACGTCCTTTTAATTGGCATTAAGTTTAAGTAGCATTAACTTTTTATTAGATACTTTTACTTTAGTTTAAGTTAGAGGCTTATCAGGTAGGTAGGTAGGTAGGTGTGTGTGTGTGTGTGTGTGTATACGTATGTTTATGCACGACGTGCCGACAACGGATGTGGCAACAACATATTATAATATGTATGCACGTAGTTTTAAATAATAATCGCGCAGCAATAACAATAGCACGCGACCGATGCATCTCGAATGCCCATCATACTCACAGTCCTGATTCCAGCCGACTCCCTCTACTACTCTTTCCCAGAGTTCCTCTATCACGTATCGCAGTTATTTACAAGGGTTTACTATACAAACACCGTACTGCGTGTTCGACTAACACAATACACATACGCATCGCGATATCGCGTAGCCTATACGTTACACGCGGCCTTTGCCCATTTCCTTTTACTTTTACCCGTCCGTTTCCTTCCCCGTTCCTCTCTTACCACACGTTATCGATCATATCGGTGCGCGCGCCCGAAAGAGGAAAATCGAGCGACGAATCGTACGTTCGTCAACGGAAGCAGCTCGGTTATAGCCACCGAGTAACGATGATAAACTCGAAAGGACTCCCGACGCACCGCGAGATCATCTTTGGCATCGCAGAGGAGAACGCGTGTGATACGTATCCCAATTCTGAAAATATATCGAATATACGTAATGGTACCGCGAGTTATCGTTACGATATAACTTGGCTACATGATCCTGATACTTTCTCACCCATCCTTTATACACTTAGAAAAGATCATCGACGGCGATGAGTAATAGACCGGCATCGTCTCTCGGTTCTTTCGGTAGCGTCGTTAGGTCGTCGTTGACAACGATGATCGTCAGATGGAACGAAAACGATGATGACGTCGTCAAAGGGAAAAAGAAACTTAAGGATGTATTGGCTATACAGTCAATCCCAAAGGTTTATGCACTTTAGAAACGCATTTTTTAAAAAGAAATCAGACGTCGGAAGAACATTGCTAATAATAAACAAAAAAAAAAATTTTTCGATTTTTTCGAAATTTTTCCAAGGGGTACCCCTTCAGATTTTGCGAAAATTTCGTTTTTTGCCAATAACTCCTAAACCGTTGGAGATACGGGAAAATTGCATTAGATCTTTTTTGTAGAGGACGACGAGATCTACAATTTCCATATAAAAACTTTTTGCTAGCGTCAATAG
>NW_017178369.1:41048-243271 GCF_001652005.2 Ceratina calcarata
CTTGTAGAGGATGTCAGTACCTTTTTCTAAGGTACATAAGCTTTTGGGATTGACTGTATAGGCAGTACATCCTTAAAGGGGCGAAGACCGAAAACTGAACAGAAAGGCTCATCGACGGGGATGAGTGATAAAAAAAGATACGAAGTCGATGCCGACAGGAACGATAAAAGGAACTACGATGAAGATGACGATGGCGATGATGACGATGATGATGATGATGGTGATTTTGATGACACACAAGTGATGATGTAATCAAAATAATATTTATAAGGTAACATACGAAACGCGCGAAACGTTTCGTTCGTACAGTTACAAATCGTTCGGATATTAATAATAAATATGTTTAGTACAAGGGTACTCTTTTAACATGGTCGTGATCCTTGTATAAGATATTGTTTCTATAATACGTTTTCCTACGCTCTCCCCTTTCTCTATTGCTTGTGGCATACGTCACCTAACGCGGCCTAAAGTACGTACGTGTGTTAAATACTCTCGAGTACTCGGATACAGGATAGTTAATAAGTTTTTATTATCGAGCGTCTATAGAGATGGATCTCGCGCAATGTTGGATACCGGAAAAAGAAACGCCTAGGGTGCTCGCGATCGGTCGATCGATCGTCAGAAAACCGACCCGTTGTACTTCTTTTTTTGCATCGCCGATCGACCCAGTAGCCCTCGTTCGTTTCTACCTAACCGTTCGTCCCGATCGGATGATCGCCGATCAAGCCGGCAAATGAACCAAACACCGTTTCAGAACGAAACGACGAACACGAGAAAATGAATGAGACCGGACAGTCGACGCTGAGGCGGAGAAATAAAGACGTAATGCGTATGAAAGAAATGTACCCACGGACCGACGTAGCTCGTTGGACGTGGCACCGATCTCGGGCGGAATTAAAACCTGAAGGAGACGTGGATCGCGGAGGAAAGAACGCGATCGCACGGTAGACAGATCGTTGGCGGCGATGGTTCGGTTCGGTTTACGGGGACACCGAGTGGAGAGGCTACTGTAGGATGCAGCAGCAAGCACTGTGCGTGAAAGCGGTCGTGGTCGTCGCGACGTGTTGCCGGTAACGGTGTCGTTGCCGCGGCGGCCCTCGTCTCTGTCGTTCCTGGCTGCTCGTCACCTTACCACCGCCTGACCTGGGCTATTGGTTCTCCAGCGAGTAGTGGCGAGACCTTTTCCAGAAACCCTTGAAGAATCCCTTTTTCTTCGGCGCGTCCCCGCACTCGGCCGCTGAAACAGAAACGTCACTCTTTCCTTCTCTCATCGGCCTATCGCTCTCCTCCCCCCGTCCGGCCGCGCCGTCGCTGTACTGGAGCATATGCAGGGATTTGTCACGTATTTCATCCACGTTTTTACTCTCGCTGTATGTTAATAGGGGAAGCCGTTGGCAATTGTCTGCCGGCTGCATAATAATCGACGCTCTTTCCGGCCTTTCCTTCGACGCGGCACGACGCCCGACACGAGCAACGATCGTCACCGTTCGACGATCGAACGCGGAAAATCCGTCTCTCCTTTCTTCGTTGCCCGCAGGTAATTACGCCTCGAAGGAGGAAGGCAGGAAGTAAGAAAAGAAGCGGCGCGATGCCAGAGACGAGTGAACGATGCGTACGGATCAATACGAATAGTGGTAGCGCGGCTAGTAGACGGAAACTGTCGTGGCTGGGCGTGTCTGATACTCGCTACTTTGCATCGCGATCCACGAAAATACACCTATCCTAACGGGATCCTTGTTTAGACCGTTGAAGACGCGTAGCCGTTCTTCTCGGTAAGAGGCGGTTTTCAAAAATAACCAAAGAATATTAATAGAATCGCTGTTAGCTGTCCAGACTAAGGCCGAGGCGAACATTAGCGAACTCCTCGTGGAAAGGGAACGGATATTTTGGAATACCGTGTCCTGTGTCTGTTGACGAGCGCGCGCGTACCCGAGCCATTACCGACGCAACGAGATAAAGAATACCGAAGTCGAGGAGTACAAGGATGAACGTTCGAACGCCGGAGAGCTCGTTTCACCTGATACGCTGCAACGATTCGCGGTCACTTACCGGCGTAAGGTCCACACGGTGACGCGTTGTCCTTCCCGCTCTTCCCATCTTTGCTTCCGCTTCCTGAAAAAGAAACGACACGAGCCTCGCTTCAGAGTCTCAACGGACGGGTCGCTTCTCAATGTGAAAAGCTGGTAAAAGAATCGATGCGATCAAAGTAAAAAATGGGAATTTGGAGATCGGCCAAACAAAACCGTCATGCCAGATAAACAACGCGACAGCGAAGACAGGGTTCGATTGCTCGACGACTCTTAATCCGATTTATCAACGTTTCGTCAGAGCTCGCAACAAAACAAGGAAAAAGAAGCGCCATCGCGAATCTATAAAAAACACACCGATAACCGAGCGACAAATAAGCGCAACAATGAACGCATGTACGAGCAACGCGTGTGCGTACACATGCTAATTGGTATCGGACAATTCTATTATATTATACCACCGAGAAGACACTGCTAAAACGGCAGTGTCCGTGTTCTCTCCTCCGTGGTATTGCGAATCGTCATCGATCGACCGTAGGCTAAAGTCCTTTCTATCGCGAGTTTATTCGGCCACCGGCCTAACTTTGTACCGTGTTTCTCGACTCTATTTCTGGGAGGATAATAATATCCTCTCCATATCTT
This sequence comes from Ceratina calcarata, assembly GCF_001652005.2. Classification (NCBI taxonomy): domain Eukaryota; kingdom Metazoa; phylum Arthropoda; class Insecta; order Hymenoptera; family Apidae; genus Ceratina; species Ceratina calcarata. The sequence continues at coordinate 43,718 of NW_017178369.1, forward strand.
GTTTCAACGGCTGTTCCGAGATGACAGAACGGAGGGGGCTCACTCTCCGCCGACGGTTTTTCAACTTCGAACGAGTTTACATCCTCTTATTAATCGTCTCGCGATTTTTATTCTGTCCCACCGCGGAGAAAGCCTGTTTCCTCGTGACGCGAGAATCGCACGACACGAGTCGATAACCGATAACGAATAATTCAGATTACAATACGGATGGCAGTTTTCCCAGAGCCTCTCTACTTTCCAACTCGTTTCCCGGGTACTCCAGCGAAATCGTTCGACGAGAAACGAATGAAACACCGAGAACGTTACCTTCGATCGAGGTCACGGCCTTGTCCTAGGGTTCTTGTTCAATGCCACATTGACTAAGGTTCTTATCTCTCTCTAAACAACGTAATCTGTATCGGACGAGATTTCGTGAACCGCGATCGAATACGAAATGATCTTAGAAGCGACGATCACCTCCGGATCGGTCGATTTTTACTCACGAGGGGACACAGTGCAGTCTATCTCGAGGTAGAAACGACAGAAATTCGGGGAACGCTGGCCAGAGATAAGGCGAAGGGAAAGCGAGATTAAGTTTGCCCAAGGACGGACGGAATCCCGACATACTGAAACCAGCTGACGTTCTCGGATGACCAAATGTTCCACTCGCTCCTCTGCTCGATCCATAGAGATCGAGAACAGGATAAGTAAAAAAATCCTTTCTTCCCCGCAATAATCGTCGAGACTCTGAAACCTTCTCGTCAATTGACAATGCCGTCGAGCGAGATTAATCGATGAAAGGATTTTTCTCGACGACGAGAGAATAGAAGAAAAGGAAGAATGGAAACGAACGAGTAGAAAGAAAGAACGGAGAGTGATAAGAGGCAGAGGAGTACGTGTGTCGGGAGGTATTTTGTATGCGTGTAGAGCAGAGAGTCGAGGGAACGACCCCGGATTCAGGAGAGAAGGTTGCTAGACAGAGCAACGGCAACCGGCAACAGCAGACGAGACTAACGATTACCACCATCCCTGCGCGGCGTGGGGCGAGCTAGTCACCCCTTCTGGTGTCCTTCCGGCTACCCACACGCCCTTGCCTGCCTACTCGTCCATCCCTTTACTACCTAAACCGAAAACATCCCCGCTGGTCAATCGCCTTTACCCTTCGACCGACGGTCACCGTCGGAAACGATCGACGGCGTTTCTCGAGAAACTCTAAAGAGAATGTCCGAGGCGAAAAGTTGAACAAAGGATAAGCGTTATCGCGTGGTCATGCGCGGAACCTCTTTTTCGATACCGCCGCCGCGTTCTATAAATACGCAAATTGTCACCGATAACGCTCGAACGAGCGTCGCCGCGTTCCTCCTTGCTCTACGAATCGAATCGTATTACGAATTGCCACCGTTCGCAGTTAGCCGATGATCGTAGAACGGTGGTTGGCTCTGGAAATGGTTCGAAATTGGAAGATGGAAAACGCAGCGATGCGAATGCAACGCGTAAACGAGAGAGACGGTATCGTCCACATGGATGAGTATTGATCCGACGACGCCGCGCTCGCTTTCTCCATCGATGTCGCCGCCAAATTCTTCACTTTCAAAGTCGATTTAGCTAATAAATAATTCCGAGTACTCGCGCGTGCATCAAGCGGTTGTTCGCGACGAGATCGATACGCGACGTCTCTACGGAGCCGTGGAGGCGCGGTGTCGAAGAGAACATCAGGAAAGCAAGAATGAATGAACATTTTCTCCTATGTACGTACGTACGTACATACGTATGTATATATGGTTGAATCAATAGTGGACGACACGAGGGAGAAAGAACGCGAGACATAACGGTTCGTACTCGGGAGATACGGTTGAAAAGTGGAAATCCTCGGTCCCTAGTTTTCTAGTGAGTCTTCGGCGTTTACCATTCTTATTATACCGGTTCTTCCACTGCCCTGACCGGCCTCGCTGTTCGAAAAGAAATGAACGCACACACAGGCGAACCCAGTCCGCGTTACAAGACTCGAAAACGTCTCGTAAGACGATTTTCGAAACGTTCTACACGCACGCGAGGTCTTTCGATCGGCGACTATGATACGAAGGGTGAAGAGGACGCGATAAATCGAGGTAAAAGGAATAGAGCTCGTCGGTCTCGAGCAACGGGAGAAAGAAAAGGCAGTCGCGGCCGGGTGGAAATGTACGGAGACTAGCCTGCGGCATGTAACATGCGGAGGAGGCCGCGTTCTCCCATCCTTCTTGTCTCTCGCGCGTTCATATTTTCAAGGTCAGTTGATTCGTCCCAACTGTTCAGTTGCGGAGCTTTCACCAGATGGAACCACTCTGCACTGACGCGCGGAACGGGGGAGGCGCGTGGTTTCACCGGAAAACCATCGAGCTTCCCCTTGGACGCGAGTCGCGAGGCAAGTTCGAATCAAAAATGTAACAGCCAGAGCAACTTTGCAAACTGCCAAAGCATAGATATCAAAGTAGGAAATGCTGTCGGACTCGTAAAAGAAGCAGTCGGATGCCAGCTTGCGCGACACGGAAAGAATTTGAAAACGAAACACTCAATACAGTATAAATATACATACAATTAGCAGTCGATCGTAGGAAAGAAATTTCATCTCTTTCTTACGATGGAATGCGCGAGAGGAGGAAATAAATAATTCTACGAAAGAGATGAATGACATAGCAAAGAATTAAATTGGTGACACTGAGTGCCACGAAAGGTCACGTACGAAACGAGTCAGGGAAATTGTTCGCGCTTGTTTACTCCGTAGATTCCGAAAATACGTGACACCGTTCGAAAACTCGATCCGGCTGAGCTTTTGGAACAACGATGACAAAGATTAACTTGACTTGATCGGAGAATACACCGTTTAAATCTAAGCGTGAACCGTCAATCGTCATTTTGAAAAGCGTGCTCGATCTGCGAATGCGTTTGCTCAGCGAAAAACTGTTTTTTGATCTGTCGGAACGAATAAGACAGAATGGTAGATAGCTGGTATACGCGGAGGATCAAAAAACGTTGATTCGCGGCGAACCGAGCTGGCTCGAGGCGAATTTTCACGGTTCGATTCGAACGAACAATACGGCCGGCGTTACAATTGGAAGCGAAACGAATGGCGCGCGAGCGACGCGACTCGTTTCGCTTGGGACATTGTAGATTGCAAACCGAGCCGTGGAAATCCGCGCTAGAACGAGGGACATCGTGTTTTCCAAAGGACACAGGCGATCGCTGGTGTCGTCTCTTTGTAATAGCGCAAATTCCAGCGCTTACCTTTCTTGATGAGCAAGCTAGTGACCCTCCGTAGCGCCTCGCGAGTGCTGGAGGCAGAGCTGTGCTTACTTTGGCCGAAGTATTTGTTCGGTGTGATGTTGGTAGGCAGTGTCAACGGTTTCCTCTGGTCCCCGGTACCGGCCAACCGTGGATCGTACGCGTTGTTCAATCGCTCTAGGTGCTCGATCGACGCCGGTCGCGGTTGATTCGCCTTCCTGGTCGGATACCACCCGCGATTCGGTCCCCCGGCTAATCGCAACAGCTCTGTCCCGATTATCGCCTGTTCCAGCCCCGGGTTGTTCCTCCGATACCTGTTGGCACGTTCAAACGCCCCATTTCCCATTTACCACGTCCTCTTTTCCATCTTTCGCTTGGCGAATGGAGAAGTCGGGGCGACGCTGGGCCGCGTATTCTTACCCGGTGGTAGCCATGGTTGGAGCGTACAAACCAGGTTGCCGGCGCATCTGAGTAGGATTGCTCGCGTGTTGAGGGGTTCTAGGAATGTCGCTTCCCCTGGCGAAGACGGGAGTCTCCGGAAGCGAACAAGAGGTCTGCATCCCGCTACTACCAGTCGCCATGTTTCCGATGGTGGAACCGTTGTTGTTGCTGCTGTTACTGGCACCGTTCGCGGTAACGCTGTTGGCGCAGCTGCCGTTGCCGGCGGAGGAACACGGTTCCATCGACGACGGCGAGTGCCTCTTCGTGAAGGGCCGCCTTCTCGATGGACCGGGCAGATCCGTGGGCAAAGTCCTTCGCTCGACGGGTATTTGCTGCTAGACAACCATCGATTACTTTGCGCTATCGCGCGATTATTGATAAGCGATGCGTATGTGCGTATCACGTATGCGGATGCAATCTCGTTCCTTTACCCGATCCGACATAAAGGATCAAACACCCACCTCTCGTCTGGAATTGGTGGCAGTAGGCGTTCTTTTACCCCGAGTAAATCCAGCGTCCATAGATCTGGTATTGAGAGACGTTTGCTGATCCTTCGAATCGGAGAACGAGTGATTGGCGATGGGTGCCCGATGAGGTGGTACTCGGGGTCTGTACTCCATCGTGCGATTGCTAGCTTTCGGTTTTGGAGCGATCACCGAGCTTTGCCCGATATCCGCGCATTCCTCGTCCGCCTCCTCGACGGGCGACGGTGGCAACGGGGGAAACTCGAGGACTTCCACGCTCACCTGCGAGCGAATCGCAATTTCCACGTATAATTACCAGAGAGGATTTTTATATGGATCGTAGTAAAAGGATGTAGAAGAAAACGTTTCATTTAAACATTGAAACATGCAGTTAGTTTTTGATATATAGCACGTAATTGCATATGATATTCGCGGTCTAATAATTAGTGAAACAAATCGTGGATCGAACGTTTACCTGAAAGTCTGGGTTTTTCGAGTCTTCGAGAATGGCATCGATCACGTTCTCGATTTGCTTTTGATCGTTCTTGTGGCCCTCGACGCCGTTCTGACGTCTCTGCCGCTTTCCCGATGAATACAGTTCCGTCCCGTTAGCTCGTCTCCCCTCGATATCCGTCGTCTCGGGGCTGGTCTTCGACGCGGTGTCCGAATCGAGGTCGGAGTCCAGCTGCTGCTTCTTGCATCGCGAGTCCAACAGAATACTCCGTTCCCGGTCGTTCGACTCGCTCTCGAGGCTGCTCTTCCTTCCCTGTCTCGTGTCCTCGGTCCGCGTCCACCGCTGCTTCCCCTCCGAGTAAGACTCGCTATTTTTCACGCTCTCGATCTCCTTGATAGCGTCGCTCACCTTTTCCAGCTGTCGACGGTTCTCCTTCAACGCCTTCTTCACGATCTGATCTTCGATCAACAAATTGACCGGAATCTTGGACGCGTGCCGGTGCTCGTTCGGATTTGGTGATTTCCTCGGAGCAGTTGGCTCGTCCGCGGTCCCACCGGTCGCAAACCCTATCGAATAGCTGTTCGAAGCCGAGAGAGAGACGCCGTTGCACGCGCTACTCGATCCGTGATTCGTTTCGCCTCTCGAGGGTTTATCGTTCGACGATAACGACGAAGACGTTTCTCGCGTCTTCTTATCCTTGTCTGAAAGGTCTGACGATTCCTCTTCTTCCACCGTCACCTCCAACTCTCTAGGCCAATTTCCGGTCTCGTCGTTGATCGCCGGAAGCGAGACCACTCTGACTAGATCCGGCGGAACCGCTGCCGCATACTCCACGGCCGGTGCATCGTCCATCGGTTCGTTCATTTTATTGTCCCTCAGGAGACTCCTGATATTGTCGAACGTGCTCGAGTATCGCTTCCCGTCGGACAATCGATTCTCTTCGCTGTTATCGAACGACAAGCTTTTAGTTTTGGTAGGCGGTTTCGGTAAACTCTTCCGCTCTTTCTTTCGACCGCGACGGATCACGTAGGTACCGTTCTTCGTCAGTTCTTGCGGCCGTATCTGATCGAGTTCGTTCGTCGACGAATCCGAGTACGGCGAGACTAGATCGTCGTCGGTGGTAGACAATCGCGGATCCTGCCAATCGTCGAAATCGCGAAGCTTCGACGCCGAACCGACGCCTGGAAATTGACGCAGGGTTTGGCATTCGCAGTCACTTGAACGAAAAATCTCAACACTTACTGGATACGTCACTGCTTTTACGTCGTCTTCTGCCTATCACCTTGGTACTCCCCGGGGCGTAGAGGGGATCGTCCTCGAGGGACACCTCCCAAGCTATCGAATGCCTCTTGCTGATCGCGGGTGGGGGTGGCAGCAGTTCCTCCAGGGAATCGTCCGAGAATCGTTCTTCCTCGGACTGGGTTCTGAAGTCGGTCGAATTTCTGGTAGAGAAGTCCGAGTTCCTGGTCGAGAACACGTCCGAGTATCGCTCCTCGGAGCACCTGTCCGAAGTCGGTGCCGAGAATCTCTCGTTCGAATCGGCCCGCGTGGGCAACGAGAACGAGACGAAGTCTAGGTTTCGAATGGAGAAAGGATCGGAGGTGGGCATGGACACGCGATCGTTGGAACTGGCGCTGGCCACGGCTATCGAAAAGTCGGAATTGAATCTCTCGTTCGAGGTCGAGTTCGCCCTGGAGAAGTCGGACGAGCCGCAGGTGGCTCGCATCGAGAACCTCTCGACGCTGACCGAGCTCGACCTCGGGATCGAAGATCTCTCGGACTCGGAATTCCTCGAGAATCTATCCTCGCTGGAGTCCGAGTCGTTTCTCCGACGAGCACCGCTCTGCTCGGATTCCTCGTGATTCATCAACAGCCGGTCCTCCACGCTGCTCGACTTGGTTATCTCGTTGCTCTGACGTTGCTTCCGGGAACGGGTCGACGCTCGATCCTTCTCGTAGCTCTGTCGATGATGATTCTTACCGTTACCCTCGAGCTCCTCCTCTTCGGAGGAGCGACGCCTGACCTCGCGGTGCTTCTCGACGGTCGTCGGATTCGTCCTCGGCGGAATCCATCCGAACGACACTTTGCCATCGTACGGGAGGCTGGCAAATTTGCTCGGTGGACTCGGAGGCTCGACCAATCTCGAATTTCGTTCGCCGGTCCCGTTCTCCCATCCGTAAGGTCTCTGATGACGCGTTTTAGGCTGCGTGAAAATACAATGCATCTTGGAGTGAAGTGGCCGCTTCGACGTTCGCGACCAAGGTGGAAGACGGGAAGATGGGCCGTGCGGAACGATTTACAATTTCGTGCTACGTTCTCGGATCGCCGGGGCTCGTCGAGTATACTCACGAGGGTCGTTTGGGTGGTGACCGCGCTATCGTTTCCGCACCTTATGCTGTCCTCCATCCACTGCTGTCGTCCGCTCCTACGACCCGACGAGTGGCTGCTCCTCTTGGAGGAATTACTCGGCGACACCCTAGAGAGAAACGTGCATTGATTTCTCGAACGCGAATCGACTCGATCGTCGAGCCTTACATTGGTAAAAGCGTGGAGATGATTCGTTCGGCCTCCTCAGGCGGCGGTGGGAACTCCTGACCGGATATACCGGCGAGATCCTGTGGCTCTGGACAATCTGGTACCGGACGCAGTGCTACCAGGGCCATTTTCGCCTTCCGTCCATTCATGCTCATGTACCCGTCGTCCTCGGATTGATGCCCTACCGATAGGATACGATCTTACCAAACGTCAGCTTCTCTCTTTATTCATGTACGGGTATCGTGCATATGCAAATCTTGACGGAACATCGTTCATCGTTCGTTCGATCGAACGAGGAAAGATCGGAGGGGGAATCGATTGAGAATCGATCGGGAAGTACCTAAGGACGGGCTCTCGTCGTCGGGCGTGAGGGCGATAGTCGGTTCGGTGGTGCTGCCGCAATCCCCGACACCTGCGCCGCTTCCGGCTCCTCCACCACCTTCGCCCTCTGCTTCGTGCTCGTCGTACTCTGAGAGCACTTTGTCCAGCAGCTCGATCGATCGTTGTACATCGTCACCTCTGGAACAAACGTATCGTTTTCGATTCTATAGAGATCGCGCGCGTAACATCCGATTAAGCGCTCCTCGTCTTGGAGCATCGTTCCCGTTTTCCTACTACGCGAGGTGGGTATCCGTTTCGAGTACAACGTTCTCACGCGTGGTCTAGTTAACCATTCGAAGAGGAGGACGTCATCGAGGCGATCGACTGGTGGTGGCTGGACTCGGGGCAACGATGACAGAGAGATAGGTGCGTTGCCCGGATGGCTAATGGCAACGGGTAACGGTAATAGGCGCGGTGGTAGTGGTGTTGGTAATGACGGGAAAGGTGACGTTGAGGTTGAGGAGGTCGGCGCCTAAGAAGGAGACGGTGAAGAAGGCGAGGGTGAAGCGAAAAAGGAAGAAGAAAGGAGGGGTTCGAAGAGGTCGGCACGGGGACGGAGAGGGTAGGACGCGTAGAGGTCAGGGAGAAGCGAGAGAGAGAGAGAGAGAGAGAGAGAGAGGAAAGCGAACGAGGGGTAGATCGGCGAGGAAAGTTGCGAGGCGGCACCGACAAACCGACCCGACCCGCGCGCGTACTGACGCAATGCGGTTCTTTGCTCGGCCGAGTCGGAGTCGCGTCGCGCCGGGGTCGTGCTCGTAGCCACGGCCGCAATCGCGATTGTTAATTATCGCGAAAACGCGACCATCGAGAGAAACAGACTTTGTCGTCGTCGACGACGAGTGGAGAAAAAGCGCGCTTGTTATTCCAACTGATCATCGATCCAACCTCGCGGCGCGGCGTCTATTCCGCTTCTCTGCGAGTCGAGAATCGAGTGTACGCTCGCACGCACTCGTCTACAGAGAAAGGGAAACCGATCGTTCGATCTCGTAACGGGCTGAGAGATCGTCCGACGTGGTAACAAGACGGGAAATTGTAGTAATTCAAAGGGGAACGCTCGTCGGGGTAGCTAAAAAATTGCCGAATAAATATGAGTCCCGGTGCGCTGGAGAATCGAGACAGGAGTAGGAGCGAGAGTAATTTGAGAGAGGTCGTTCTTCGAGAGAGAGTTTGCTCCGAGCAAAATGTTCTAACCGTGGAACAAAGAACAGAAATCCATTCTCCTTTTCTTTCGTTTCGTTCCCTTCGCGTTTGCTTCCTTGTTCAGCTTTTCAGCGCCACGGGTACAGAACACAACAGCGCGTCGTCAGGCTCGTTAACGTTTGATTCATAATTCAACATCGTAATTGGCCGAAAGCTGCTGGAACGAGAGAATCGCGTGGCTGCGCCACATTCTTTTCGAGCAGGATAACTTCTCGAATTCGGATTCCGTCGTAACGAGTCGCCCCGGCAGCTCGGCTTATTTAACTCGTGCTTACTCGTTTTATTACGCTTCGCGCAAGTGGATTTTCATCCCGCGTTTCGGGTTTCGCCGTAAACTAATCTCGTCAACTTTCTGCGGTTCAAAGAACGTCCGAGCCGGTTTCGTCACACGATACTCTCCCCGTTCTCGATACCACCGACAGGCTCGCGTCGTCTATCGCTTTAACTCGTAAACTGTCCCAACAACTTTCGCGGATAACAGTCCGCGGACAGTTGAAAAGAGTGATCAAACGTTCGGGGGGCTCGTCGATTAATTAGCGAGGAGCGGCAGGAAGGAAACGATGCAGGGAATTCTCTGACTAGCTTCGAAAACCCGTTTCTCTGTCTCCCTCTCAGTTGATACTGTTCAATTGACAGAAATTCCATGGAAAAAGCTCGGGCCCGATTCAACGACGCGCCTCTCGCTTCTGGATTGCCTTCCAATTAGGATTGTTTACACACGAGCTGTAGGCGCCATCCCCGTTTGGTCCCTTTCCCCAGTAATTCCGAAATTCAACTTTGTCTCTCGTGTCGCCAACCTTCCGGGCGAACCAATCTTCCCTCTGCCGTTTAATTATACACGTTTCCGTCTCGTTACACGTTCTCCAGCGAACGGAACTTATTTACCCATTTACGTTCGCTCGTTCGTCCTCCCGATTATTTCTGGTGGAGACGCGCGCGAGAGAGGTGAAAGCGAAGGAGGAGGAGGAGGAGGAGGAGGAGGACAAGGTTCATTGTTTGCGAAACGTATTAGCGAATCGAGGAAATCGATGGGTATCGAGCGGCGCAGCCGTTTTCGAATATGGGTCAGTGGTCGATACGCGTGTCCTGCGTCGCTTCGTCGCGTCCCCCACGACGCGTACAATAACCCGCATATACATCTATGTACGTAGGATAAAACGCGCTCGAATCGCATTTATCCCTCCGATTTGAAGACGACTCGAGCTTTCGAAAAACTGTGTTTCGAAACATCGGCCATAGAACGAACTGAAATCGGACAGACGTAGCCTTTGTTCGCGTTTGTAGCTGGATTTTGTCGCGAATACCGACGCGAGATGCTCGAGTGCCGGCAATCCGTTCGATCGAAAAAAATAACAGAGTAGAACGAACGGGAGGAGCGCGGAACGAGACCAGAGACCAGAGTTCATCGACCCAAATCGTTCCTCGTTCGGTATATCGATCGATTAAAAGGATGCGCGATGAACGCGCGGTTCTTCGCGGATATACCGTGGCTACGTACGTGTGTGTGTGAGAACGCATACACTCCTCTTCACAAGCTCGCGATGCACGCTTCCGACCGCTTATTGCCTATCGAAAGAGCCGAGTGGAAAATCGTATAAACGAAACTGTGCGCTATAGAACGTGAAGTAATACCGATAAAAACGAATCGTTACGATGAATCCCGGTATAATTCCGGTGATCAGGGTACCGTCTCCTGAGACTTGTGGACAGGAGTGTACGGAATGGGTGGAGTACGGGTGTGACGGCCGTACCTAGCCAGTATATCAGTTATATGCTAACACGAGTTACGTCGTTACTCGCGTTTAATTTAGCGTGTCGTCAAGATTACATAAAATCTCTGACCGAGAGGGATTGCCTCTTAATAAGTACGCTTGGCAATTTTTGGTTGGCTCTCGGGCGAAATGACTTCCGATTAATCGATCGACGTAATAAGACGTCGCGGAGAGCCCTTCCGGCGGTCCGAGGAAATCGCGTTAACGCGTCGGCTAATGGGTAAATTTAATCGCAGCCAACTCGGGAACTCTCCATCGAATTACGCGTTTTTAGGTAACCATGGTGAGAATCGACGAGCGGATAGAAATTCGAGCTGTCTCCAACTCGGACGGGACGAAAATATGATCAGGCTCGGATATTAAGCGAGAGAGGTCGGTTACTCTCGGGAGAGTCTTCGTACATGGACCTATTCCGAGGACACGCGAGAGTCGACCAGGATGGACGTAAAGTTAACCGTGAAGCTTTCGGAGATAATGCGATTGCCGGCGTCTGCCAGGATTTTCGCTGCTGTCAATTATCGAATAAAGTGACATCGGCTCCGCGCAGCTACTATGTATGTGTGCTTCCAGAGGGCATTCAACTTCCCACGCCGTCGAGCGCTTACTTACGTATGCACATATTTAGTTCCTACGGATTCGGTGAACATTTTCTTAGCCGATCGATCCGCCGCCGGCGAAGCATCTCGCGAGATTCGCAAAAAGTTGACCATGCCGGAGACCGTACGGTGTACGGTACGACGACGGTTTAGCCCAGATCCAGATCGCGCGCGGCATCGATACGCGTGCACCTACGTAGACCGCGAGTGGAAAAAGTTATTCACCCCGAATCGATCCGGTCGATTGTCGAGCCGATGAATGCTGCCTATAAGTAGTTAATTGGTCTGCTGCCGATACTGCTTCCACTCTCCTCCTTGGCCCTTTTTCTCCTATTCTCGGTTCTTCGCCGCTACCGATAACCGATTATTTGATCCGGCCAGCTATTAAACCTAGATCAGGCAATATGCCTCGGTTCGTTAGGCAAAGCAAACGAATTTCACCGGTTCTAGGAAAAAGATCGATACTTTGGCGCGGCTAGTCCACCACCGGCGTTCGAACCGAGTAACGCTTACGACGCGAATTTCCTCAGACACCGTTCTCGATTATTCATAATTAGAATCGCGACGAGGCGTCCAATCGAGACCCTGGGATCCCGATCAAAGATGCTCGAGGCCCGACGACGAGACTCCGTCCGTCCCTCCTTCGGCGAGGTCGAAAGCTTCCGCGGCAGATAGTGTACGTAATATCGATTCGACGGTCGGAACGAGCCGCTCGCGTTCGCGTCTATTCCTATTTCATCGTACGTCAGATATTTTCGCGCGTTTTCAAGACGGATACCCGCCGGTCAAAGGCCAATGTCGATGTCAAGTTGCCCGTTGCACGGTGCATCGGAAATCGAAGCGGGAAAGAAACGGGCCGTTCCGAGGCTCCAACCTATTTCGGATATTCCCTTTTAGAGAACGCGACTTACTCTGGAGCAGGATTTCTCCAGCGTTGCGTTCCAGTCCACGCCATCGGGCATTGATCGCCCCCGACCTGAAACAAACCAAGCGTTCCGTGTCAGTTTTACGCTGGCTCCGCGCGATCCGTCCGCGAGAAGAGGAGGAATCTTGTCCGGTGCCAAGTTATTTCATCGGACGCGTACCGCGGCGACGGCCACTGCGGCGGATCGAACGGGACGGCGGAAGAAAAGAGGGAAATCGCGCCGGTAGATCGGTTAGTTATGAAAATTTTTTGCGAACGCAGCGGAACGAGCCAGAAGAGGGACTCGCAGTTTCAGCAGTATTACGACCGGTGCTCTTCAAAACGCGTCGAGGGTACATACCGCTTTTTCCTTTTCTCTTTTTCGGCTCTCTCTCTTTATCTGTCTCTCCCGTTTCCCCTCTCGCCCCGTCTCTCTCTCTCAGGACCCTTTTCTTCCTGCCAGTATCTGTCTCGGTCCACGATTCTACTTGTACTCTCAACGTTGCTATCATCTCCCACTCGCCATTCTTTCCACTTTCCCCTCCTCCCTTTTCCACGTTTCACTTCGCAACTCCTCTCTCTCTCTCTCTCTCTCTCTCTGTTACTCTCGCAATGTCTGCTCCCTTCCCCCTGTTCGCTGTCCCTTGCTCGACTTCGCGAGCTCCTTCTCCTTTCCTCTCTGTTCCTGACCTTTTCTATTCAAGAGACGTGATTGCAGCTTGCATATTTTACGAGACCAACCTCCAGCGTATGCTCATCTCTGTCCATCCATCCATCCGTCCATCCACCCGTCCGTCCATCCACGTTGCAGCCTAACCTTGTACTTTTTGTTACCCCCTCTCGCCTGCCTCCTCGACTCCTCCATTCATAAGAAATCGATAACGCGAGGAGAAAGAACGGCACGCGATTTCCAACTTAAACTTAATCGATGCCGAAACGTTTGCGTCGTTCTCAGCGAAATTGTGTGCACCGTGAAAGTGTAAGGGAAGCCGAACCGTTTCCTAGAGTAACTCGTAATGGAGCCTCGCCACGCCGTTGCTCTCGTAAATACCGTAATCAGGACGTGCAGATTTTCACCGAATAAGAGACGTCGCGCTTAATGGATTCCCGTCTCATTTTTCCTCCTCGTCTCGAAAACTACCCGAGCCGTTGTTTAATCTCCCACCCTTTCACAAGTTTCGGGTCGAACAAACAAATAAAAGATACGTCTGATCCATCGGTAGCGAGTCGGAGCGAGTTTTAAATGCAAAGTAAGTAGGAAACCGAGATAGAATCGATTTAAGGAGCCGATGAATCAGAATCGAACCTTGGAAAGAAATGCGATGTAGGCATACACGCACACGCTCGCAGCTTTTTATTGCGTAGTTGCTCGTCGATTACCCACGCGTGCTAAATTCGCGACTGACGCAACGAAGGTGAACAGAGATGACAGAGGAGAACAGCCAGCGAGCGAGAGATAGAGAGAGAGAGAGAGAGAGGGAGAGAGAGCTCGTTGCGAGTGGCAATGGAATCGCAGCGATTAGGCGTGACGCCGAGTTCAAAGGTGACCCGAAAAAGGGTAAAAAGAAGGTGGAAAGGGTGAGGAACTGTGTGAAATGCAGGACACGGCGTTCCCACATCTTCCATTCGTTGCGCTCGGGCAACATCCGCGTTTCACCGTTTCGACAACGACGAGTCGCAGCCGTTGGTCGGTACATTTGCGACTCGCACACGCTGGTCGATCGCGGCACGCGTGCAAAAACGATGCCAACCGAGCTTTTGTCTCGCTTCAGTTAAGCATAGTTTTTCTTCCCGTCTCGCCGATGTTCGCGATAAATATACGAGTTACGTTAGAAATCGAGACGTATCGGCACGCGTGTAACCGCAACGCGTTTTATATGAAACGAGCTTTCCCCCCGAGGGTCTAGCCAGGCGAACTGCAAAGGAATTTCATTTAGACGGAAGCGAAAAATCAAACCGCGAGCGAACCTTTTCGGTCGGATAACGATACGCGTGGAAGCATATACCAGCAGGCATCTCTACACACACTCGACGCTATTCAAATTCAAACAAAACTCGACTCGACGGTGTATATGTATCGCAGCTACTGAAGCACAATGTACGTTTACTGTACGCCTAAACAGCATTTCCACTCGTACGCATTTTCTTTCACAGACCGTAAACGGGCGAGTTTTATTCATTAAAAGCGCGAATACGGTCTGGGCCGCATGTAAGTACGCGCATCCGATAAATGCCTACTGGTAGTTGCGTTCGTTAAGAACATTTCGTCCTTTTTTTTTCCCCCTCGTCTCCTTCGCCCCGTTCCGCCGCTGCTTATTCCTCGCCGTATAACGAATCGTTAACGAGTCGTCGATAAAACTACCGACGCGAATTCGGTCCATATTCTTTGTCCGAATTTAGAGCTCGCCGAAGAACCGTTCTTAGCGTCGGATGCCATGGCACGTCTAACTGTACCGGAAAACGGAAAATGGGATGTTCGAGAAAAGCTCTAATAATAACTGGTGTTCGAAATATGTTTCGCGGCACGCGTAGGTCGGCCGACCTAATAACCCACCGATAACTAAACGCGATACGGAATTGCGAGACCGCCGCAAATGGGATTAAGAAATACGGCGTTCCGAGAGAGATTAGCTCGAGATTTCGAGACAAAAGATGTGACGTGGTGGCTCCGATTCGAAGAGCCGCTTTACCTCGCGAGACGAACCGTCTTTTTTCCTGCCGGCAATTAGGTTCTTTAATTAAGAAGAAACTCGTTCCGTGTACGAGCTCCTCGAGTGTCCAGACGCAAAGAGAGCCGGATTAAACGCCGACTTTCAATTTATTTCCCGTCGATTAATCGCCGTCCGGAGTCATCGACGTCGAAATCCAGCAAAAGTGTTTTTATTGACGATCCGGTACGCGTGTATACGTGTACGTGCGCGCGCGTTCTCTATCTCTCTCTCTCTCTCTCTCACTCCCTCTTCCACCCACTCGTACACACGGAGGTACACGGGTACAGTTTTAAACGAATGCCCATGCCTAAGAATAAGTTGGATAAAGCGGGTCACGTTCAATGTTTGCGTGTTCTTTTTTGTCCAAGAGACACGCGGAAATGACGCGAATCGTCCCGGCGCATTCTCGCGTAACGTTTTTTTCCTGCACAGGCTGGCGCGTTGCAAAACGCAGCGAGAAGAATCGCGAAAATGAACGAGGGGTGAATCACCGCGACCGCGATGACCAAGTCGCACGGGTACGGAGCAATTGGATTACGTAACCCGTTCGACACGGGTTAAAAAAAATCGCACCCTTCGATGACAGCCGACGGCACAGCTGCCTTCTACCTTGCTCCATTCTCGTTGTCGCTCTTGCGTCACGTACCATTCTCTATGCTGTATCGTGTCCTGTCAGAAGTACTCTCTTTAGAAAGTGTACCGGCGATTCCATAGAACCGTGGAAACGCAAAAACGAAAGCAAGGACGCATCGTTGGCGTCGTCCCGTCGGGAAACAGATTCTACACCGCGAACCACGGATCGATCCGAGAACCATCCGGTAAACGATTTTACGGATTTCATACTTTGACGGTGTCTGATCGGACCGAGCGAATTTTCCTTCGTGCGAATCACCGATGCGTGAAATGGTCGCGCGCGAATACGTTCGCGAACCTTGACTCGAAAAATATGACAGTTGCAACTGGAACCAGCGATCTCGTTTAATACGTACTACTGGGCGTTCCGTCCGACGGGAAAGCCAAGCTTTTCTGGATCCCGTCGGATGGAAAGGACGCAACGGCCATATTCCGACGTCGTTACATAAACTTTTCGACTGACAGCGAACGCGTTCAAGTACTTGTTGATGAATCGAAGCGAACACGGGAGGAAGGATGGTTCGCGGACAGGTAGCAGCATCCGTTGGGGAATCGGAACACCGATCGAAAAGGGATTTCGACGTACCTTGTTAGCGCGAAACTCGCGCCAGTTTGGTCCTTAATACGCGAGGTGTTAATCCAATATGGCAGGGCACACACATGTCAAAACAAATCGGGTAAGTGGCGCGTAATCGCGGCGCGTCGCGACGACGACGCTGCCTAACGACTCTACACGCACGGTTACGCTTACGCGTAGTCTTCACTTCACCCGAACCTCGGATCGATATGCGTAGTTTCGTATCATGTTCTCAAGCGTTTAACACAATTTCATCCGATCCCCCGAGTACCATCTCCGACCAATGGAAGAGCAAACGTTGCTTCGCGATAACCTGATACGACGCAGTCGAACAGAATTGGTCGCCAACCGATAACGACCGAGCGAACGTCAAGTACCTACGCTGCGTACCGCGTCGCGCTACTCATTGGCAAGGCAACGCTCCTCGCTCCTCTACTCTCGTATGCCAGTGCCAAGCGAAGCCGACGGCTCCCGACCCGTCGCGAAGCTAACCCGAACAGAGGCACTGCCTCTCGGCTCTCGACGTCCGACGGGTCCGACGCCGCGGCGTCGCAACGCGCCGAACCCAGTGACGCTCAATTCTCCTTGTTCTCCTTCCCGATATACGTTCTCTATTTTCATATATTCCGATTTTGATCATCGTGCCGATCGTCAGATGAAACATCGCAACGATCGCTACGGGGAAGGATCGTAACGTCGATCACCAACTACTGTACGACGAACCGTTCTACGAAACGTTGTACCGAGCGTTGCGTTCGTTCTTATCGAGATACCGTTAAATACGTTTGTCACGTAGGAGAATTTTCTTTGGAGATTTGGGAGGTCTCCTTGATAACCCGAAGACGCTCGTTAGGAGCACGTGTAATGCAATTCGGATCGCGATGTCTGGTCTGGTTCCAGGGTTTCACCCTGTCCCTGCGTGTCTCTCCCTGTCTCTCCTTTCGTCCTCCCTTCTCCATTTCTTCGAGGACTCATACGTGACTCTAATTTAGATACGTCAACAAAATTGCGCCCCGTGCGAGGGGTGCGTGGAGATATCGCGTTTCGTCGCTCTCCAACGAAATTGTGTGTACCGCTACTCTCGTCAGAGATAGAGGCAATGAAGAAGATGAAAGCGATTCGATCTAGCTCGGCATTGAAGAGACGAACGGCGATAAGGAGGGTACGAGACCGGAGCGGAAAACAGTTTTAAGCGGAAACGTAAAGAAGAAGAAGGAGAACGAAAGGGGGGCGGACGGATATGACGAGTGCAAGAAAACTCTCGAGTTAGAATAGAGGCACGTCGCGCGCACCGTACTCGTAGACGTCGTCGCCGGGTGCCGGTTCCCCTCCATGGTTTCGCGACTCTTCAACCCCTTTGCACAGCCTCTTGTTACACGGTTACCCTGCCCTTACCCCTTTAAGGCTTCGTTTAGGATGGGGTTACCGGTCGTTACGGCCAGTTTCGAGGGTACTCGCACCACGCGTGCGACGGGAAACACGGGGCCCCGCTAGCGCTAAGTAGGCGCATCAAAAGGAGAAAAGCCTCTCGCGTTCTCTGCCTTATAACTTGCCCTCCCTTTCTTTGGTTTCCAAACCTCCCTTCCTCCGAGATTCAAATTCTAACTAATACTCTAAACGAGTTTGCCAGTGTAAAACTATCGACTACGCAATTTATCCCCTGGCAGGCACGAGAGTACGCTGTAAAACGTTCGATTGGTTTTACGGTCGTGACACGGTACGGTGGGTGGCATTGTTCGAAGGGAGGCGAATAGGGTTGCGTTTCAGAGCGAAGAGATCGGATCTTCGCAGACTGGTAGGAGGGAAGGGACGGGAAGGTATGTACGTCGTCGTTAGGAAAATGGGAAACAATGTTCGTCGAAGCACGTTGGTACCGGTAACTAGTTGAAACGCACAAAGAGAATCTTTCGTTAACGGACAGACAAAGGGAGGCGAGGGATGGAGACGAACAGACAAACAGTCGCGGCGCGTCGGGGATGGACGAGCAAATGGACCAAGAGACGCGATACCACCAGCCAGACTACCATACCATACGAAACGACGACGTACCACTATCTACATATTTTCCATCTTCTCCCTCGTCTTTTACGGTTCGGATCTCTTTTCCTCCGAGCTCGTCCAACAGCGACGAGGATCGATGGATAATTAACGAAGGTCAGGTGGTCGGATGCGTAAAATGGTTTAACCGGTGGACGTTTGCGCTCTGTCATTATTTGATGCTCGTCTCGCGGCGCGAATACACGGTGAAATGAACCGTCGCGACTCTGCGCATTGCGACAGTTTGTCGTCAACTACTAGTTGCCAGATGTATGCAAATTGGCCAGAAATAACTAGTATAGTACGCGGATTCCCTCTCTGTTTCCTTTACTTTTCCGCGTCTCGTTATTCGAGAGACGGGAAAGCTGTTCGTCGTTGCTACCCGGTCGATCCGGTTCGATTTTCGTGCACGGCTGCGGTAAATGAGAATCCGGAAGCAGGGATGGAACTATGGAATCAGGAAGGGCGAAATCGCGTATCAGGAGGTTAAAAAGGTGTCGGTGGTGCGCGTGCACGTGTAGGTGGAAACTCGCGGTACACGCGGTCGGAAAAGGATCAATGAACAGGTTCAATAACCTGAAATCCACTCGACGTTCGACTACCTATCAGAATACGAACGACTGCGTCGTTTCAACAACCAAAATAGATATTCATTTTCCAAGAGTGCTATTTTCCCAGCCAGACACAAATCCAATACCGGCCGATTTAAGTGGTTCTCGCGATGGCAAGGGTCAAAGACCCGGTGACGACACGCGTTCAAATTACTTGCGTGTTACAAATTATCCCGGCGATAATTAAAACCGCATTGACGCGATCAACGCGAACAAACCCCGTCTCTCCTGAAGGCTAGCGCGTACAGAACTGTCTCGTAAACAACCGAAGAGAGACTCGAAGTCTTAACCTCGGCGTAGAAAACGCTTGTTCCAAGTATAATCGGATCGATCCAATCGATAGACGTCGAAGTAAGCTCGTCTAACGGGACGGTGAGCGAGAGGGGACGAGGATACGAAGAGGCTCGTCATAATGAATGCGTTACCCGACGGCGAGGAAGAGTACACGTTCTGTCATCGAATAACCATATGCCCCGAATGGCTACGAAACCGTTCCGTATCCGAGCCGATTATAAAGTATTTGGGGCAACGTTTCACGTGGGCAGATCTGTTCGAATTCGCGACGAACGTGGGACTCGTAGTAATGGGATGGACAGTTTTATACTTCTTACTAGGGGACACGATGCTACCGACCAACGACGGTTTCGGTCTCTACGTTCTAGCGTTGTTCTCGCATTGTCTCGGGACAACTTTGTCTATGATACCTTACGTAAATATCCCACCTGTGTTCGGGATGCTGATCGCCGGGCTGATCGTCCGCAACTCCGGTCTGTACAACATCCAAGAGGACCTCGGCGTTGCGACCACGTCCAAGATTCGAACGTTCTGCCTAACGTTCATCATGATACGCGCCGGACTTCAGTTGTCGACCACGAGCTTGAAAACTCATCGGTACTTCATACTGGCCCTCGCCCTGGTGCCTTGTACGGTGGAAATGCTGGTTGTCTCTCTGTGCTGTAAATACATATTAAACTACAATTGGGATTTGTCGTTCATGACTGGGTGAGTGACCAGCAGCTGTCCGTCTCTTCCTCGCCGTCGCTTACGCCTCTTCGTTTCTCTAAGAGCAATACTCGGGTGCATGTCGCCAGTGGTGACCGTCAACTGTGTCCTAGCTCTGGCTGAACGAGGCTACGGGGAAGACAGAGGACTAGCGTCTATCCTGTGCACCGCTGCATGCATCGACGACGTACACATCGTCTCCGTCTTCGTCATCTGCTATTCAATCGCCTTCGCCAACGGTATATGAGAGCGTAACTAGAGTTGCGAACTTACCTATACCGATGTCGGAATATCATTTCGCAGGGGAGAGCACGCTGCCGCACTGGTCCTACGTCCTTATCGGTCTTCGAGATTCGATATTGGGCATCGTAACGGGAACCGTCTTGGGCATTTGCTTCATCTTCTTCCCTCATCGAAGCTATGTGAGTTAGTTCCGACGTCCTCTTTATCCCATCTTCCTTCGATCCGTTCAAATCGTATTAGAAATACGTAATCTGGTACCGCATGATCTGCCTTGTACTCGGCTCTTTGATGTGCACGACGGGAACGGCCAAGTACATAGTCTCCGGTGCTGGTTTCCTCGCGAGCTTACTCGTCTCGTTCGTCTCGATGATCGGCTGGAGGATTTTGTCGGACTCTTTCGACGTGAGTAACCTCGCCTCGTGCCGTCGGGAGAAAAACGCGTTTCTTCGTTTAGGCGGCACCTTTCCGACGGGTGTCGTATAACCTTTGGCGACTGGTCCAACCGATCTTGGTCGGAGTCATCGGTGCTGATATCGACCTCGACGATTTGGCTTGGTCTAGATTTGGGAGTCACTCGACGTGCATCTTGCTCGGATTAATGGTAAAGTAATTGTTCCGCGGATTTCGTACGAGGCAACTCTTTCATCGAATCGAAGCGACGGCAGATAATCATGAGTTTCACAGGTACGAAGCTTGGCGGCATATTTGACAACCGTGCGAACTTCACTCACGTTAAAGGAACGACTATTCGTGATAGTGTGTTGGTTACCGAAGGGCACTCTACAAGTACGCCTTCGATCTACGATTTACGTCTTAACACACGCTCGATGATCATGCATTTATACATAGAATATCGGAATGTGCACGATAGAAATAACTATGTGCACATCGCGATACTTAAACGATAAGAGAAATAATGCGTCTCGCTTACCTTCAATCTGATCCGATTGAAGGCAGCTTTGGGACCGATGGCTTATGAAAGGTTGCGACGGACCGGACAGAGCGACAAGGAACTGGAGATAGCAATTGATATCGTGAAAATATCGGTTGTTACCATCTTGCTGCTGGCACCCATCGGAGCGACTTTGATCATGATTTCTGGCCCGCTGCTTCTCGAACAGACCCCTGACGAACAACAACGAAGAGAACGAGAGTTGAGCTATCTGCGAATGCTTTCCTTGATGCCCACGCCGAACCCGACCGCCAAGAAACCATTAAGCGCTTCTTAATTGTCGTTAAAATACTCTCACAAACTGATTCCTCGCATCGAATTTAACTAATACGTTGTCCCGCGATTTAGTAAGCGTTCAGCTCGTATACTTGAGTATGTTACTTAACGATCTATTAAATAATAACTTTCACGATAAAAAATGATTTAAGAATTGAAGCGCGACATCACTTATTCCGAACGAACTGAAGGTAGCGTCGCGCTAGCATCGACTATCGACATCTATGTCGCGAGCGAGATGTACTTCACGTAGGATACAAAATGCAACCCTGTGATTATGTTAAAACGTATATTTACATTACACCTACCCTAAACGATTCCCATCCTTGTCAAGTTTCGTAATTAATTTCCTCCGTTCGATCCTTGCCCCTGCTTTTACACTAGCATCGTCTTACTTTGTAGAGTAATTGTTCGTCTCGTTAGAATCGTCGAAAATGGTTGCGAGAGATAAGATCGTGCTCGTTTGTGGACTATTTTTAATGTGTTTTTGTAAGCAAACATATTCGGAATGTAGAAAATTAACGGCTTGCTCGTGTGTGTTCGCCGATGGAGAAGGATACGACTTGTCACCGCTTGCCAACAGTAACACGAGGTTCGCAGGCCAAATATTTTAACCTTGCCTCGATCCGCATTCTACGCATTATTCTTCAAAGCAAGGAAAACATTTGTTTCCAGCACTCTCGCAGGAAAACGTAACAACAGTACCTATTACTTTCATCCTTGTACAAATCAGAAACTGTTGAATCAGTCGAGCGATTGTTACAAAGGCAGTGGTGTTTCTGTAAGATTTCGATTTTCTCTCAAAAGATCTTTTCTATCTCGACAGTCGTTTAAATTCGGTACTGTGCTTCTGTTCCAGTTATGTGTTGTAAATGGTAATGCTAGCTTGGTTTTGGGCAAGGTAGAGGAAACGACCATCGTAGCAGATAATTCTATAGCACTGCTCAAGCTCAATCACAACAATTTTACGACTCTAATAAATTTAAAATGTTGTTCTTCTTGTGGCACAGAGTTATTGCCATTAGGAGAGCTAGATAATCAATACGTAAGTATTAAATATATCAGAGAAGGGTGCTTGCATTTTGTAATACCTAAAATGCATTCTTTTTCAGAGTTTGACACTGAGATCTCCTTATGCTTGTAAAGTATTGTTGGAAAATAAGGGCTTATCTACCGGTTCCTTGTTGCTCATTTATTTCTTCGTATTTTCTGGGATATACTTTGTCGGTGGAGCAATGGCGTTGAAATTTTTAAGAGGAGCAACAGGTTGGGAGATGATTCCCAATCACAAGTTCTGGATGGATCTTCCGTCGCTCATCACAGTAAGTTTGCAAGGGAACATAAGCAAGTAAGTTACAGTAAACAATTTAATTATTTTTCTCAGGAAGGAATCGTCTTTACGTTTAATTGTTGCCGTATCGATAGTTACGAAAGAATATAAAAGATTCTTAGGATCTCAGATCGTTCTATAAGATCTGGCTAATTAACCAATGATCGTCCATCGATAACAGTGAATGCAATTTTTCTTGAACATATCTCATTGTTTATAACGTGGACGAATATGTGTACGTGTGTATGTGTATGTTTATCATATTGAAACTCGTTGCTGGAAGTTTATAAATGAAACGAGTGCGACTTTGTGATTCTCTATTTTATTAATGACTACTAACAATACAAAAATATAAATACCTATACATATACATACATATATATTTTGTATAAATGATTTTTTGAATACATGTGTACGTATAGGAGATTAATAAAGATTCATAAGTTCCCACCTCCTTTTCGAATAATAAATAAAAAATCGAGATTCGTCTCAAGAATCGTGGAATACTGAGTCTTGTTTCCAAGCAGGACATCATCGAGCTTAGAACGTCTCGATACCATCGACGCGCGCTAAGACTTCCCGATCGGTTTGAACGATCGTCCAGCCAGCGTTCGCGTGCAAATCGCGAACGTTCACGCCTTTCATAGCGTTCACGATTTGCGCCAAATCCTGTGCGTTCGTCGTTCGATACAAGGAGATATGATTCCCCAACACGATCCCATTAGTAAAAGCCGCGTCGTCGATCGAGAGCAGCAGTGGCTGATTATTAAGCACAGTTCCTAAAATGATGAGTCCGATGAAGTCTCTATTATTTCAGATTCTGATTCTTGATATTTACCTTTGATTTTATGTCCTCCTGCTTGAACAACGATAGTTTGTTCACCGGTTGAATCCTGATGGCTTCCCTTTACGTCGATGCCACTATTTCGGGCGAGAGTAGGCGCGTTGATTAGATTCAAGCCGTTCTTCGTTTGCCCCGACAGAATACCAACGAGGACAGCGGTGTGAACGAATTCCCTGTCCTTCATTGCTTTATCGCCAACCGTCTGGCTCTGCACCGCGACGTTCAGTTTCCCCTTTAACAATCGGGCAGCCAGCATGCCCAGCTTTTTCGAAAGTTCGATCCACGGCGCGTTCTCGTCTGACAATGCAGCAGTCAACACCGGAGCGTTCACTATTCCAGTGATTGCATATTCCGTCGATTTTCCTGCTAGTACTAAGAACTGTTGAGCTATCTCTTCGGCGACTCGTTGTTGAGCTTCCTCGGTGCTTGCTCCTGTCGAAGTCATGCGAAATAAAACATTTGCAATGCCAATTTAGAAAATGCAGTCAGCTCACCCAGATGAGGAGTAGCGACGACTTTAGGATGTGCTATCAACTCGAGGGTAATAGGATTCTTCGGTGGTTCCTCGACGAACACGTCCAAAGCGGCTCCGCCGCATTGGCCGGACTTCAACGCGTTTAATAGCGCCTCCTCGTCAACTATGCCACCGCGGGCCACGTTCACGATGCGTACCCCTTTCTTGCACTTCGCCAGCGTCGTCGCGTTTATCAGATCTGCGAGCGAGCGATCAATGAAACGTTATTTGAACGTGATCTCAAAGTAAATCGTACGTACTTTTTGTTTGACGAATGAGAGGCGTGTGCACGGTGATGTAATCGGCTCGCGGCCAGATCTCTTCCAACGAGAGCTTCTCGATACCCAACTGGTTAGCGGCCTCTTGCGTGAGCAGAGGATCGAACCCGACCACAAGCATCCCGAACGACTGCATCCTGCGCGTGACTTCGCGGCCGATCCGTCCCATGCCGAGAACCGCGAGCGTCTTCCCGTATAACTCGTAACCGGAGTACAGTTTCCTGTCCCATCGTCCTTCCTTCAACGACTGGGCTGCCTGGGCCACGTTCCGTGCCAAGCTAGATATCAACGCG
Organism: Ceratina calcarata; assembly: GCF_001652005.2. Lineage (NCBI taxonomy): Eukaryota > Metazoa > Arthropoda > Insecta > Hymenoptera > Apidae > Ceratina > Ceratina calcarata. The sequence goes on from NW_017178369.1 coordinate 68,003, forward strand.
CACGTTAACTCGCAAGCGCTGATGCTGTTCCCACCGGGAGTACTGAAATAAGTGTAATTATCGATCACTTCATTGAACCCCGGTCGAACAATGGACGAGAGGTAGCGATACGCACTTTAACACGATAACTCCTTTCTTCGTGGCAGCCTCGAGGTCGATGTTATCCACTCCGGTTCCAGCGCGACCGACCACGCGAAGATTCGGGCAACGGGCGAACACATCGCTGGTCACTTTCGTCTCCGATCGAACGATCAATCCATCGTGATTCTATTAGAAGTAAGTAAGCGTCAATTGAAACGGCTGTTCTCGGCTCGGCTCGGCTCGCACGGGACGGGACAGCGCGTGGGGCCAGACCGCGGAAGGGAGAAACCGGCTAACAATAAGATAAGTACAACGACCCGAGACTACTAACCGGTAATCGCGTTCGTCTGGAACTGGATCGAGCCGGTTCTCGAATGCAACCGATAATTAAGGGAGATCAAAGGCGCGAGAGAGGGAAAGTTGCAGTCTGATCGGCGTCGATTTGCTTCCAGTGACCCATATTTGAAATAGATAACGACAGCTGTCGCTCGGATTACGCGTACCTGCAGTTCTTTTATCAATTCCTCTTTCGATAACTTGTATTTGGTCGTCACGGGAACGCCGTGGCGAGTCAGCAGCTCGGCGCAGCACGCGTCCACGGGATCGCTGATGAAAACGCTTCCGAGCCTGGTAGACATTATATCCTTGAACAGAAACCGTTCACTGTTTACATCAAACAGAATTCTAATAACTATGAGCGTTTCGCTTTTCGTCGGAATATTGTAAATTGAACAGATGATGCAGATTACCTCATCGAATGTAAATGAGATCGAGAACGAAGTGGGAAATGCGAGAGGTGGCCTGGGAGCTAGTAAACAATTATTCGTTACATAAGCGTGGAAGTATGGAAGTATGGAAGTAGAAAGTTTACAAGAAGGTGGAATATTTCTCGTTATCGTCGATTTTTGGGAACGTGGGTACACGTACCTCGATATGTGCTTGAGAAGTGATCGTACCGGAATCTATTGGATCGAGCGAACTGAGTAGTGGCTGCTCCAACTGGTAAACTGTTTCCTCGCCGGTGATTTATGTATCTTCTTATAGCGGTGTCCCCACTCGAAGATCGCTACTGAATCGAACGAAACGACCGCGTCTACCGTCGTGTCGCGTCGCTCGTTAATATTTACCGAATTGCCCTGTCGTTCTGGATGGAACAACAGTGTCTGAATCCTGAGAATCGCATTCACGACGATCTGCCTATCGATTTTTTTTTCTTCCAATTTAGTCAAAAGGCAGCGAGATCGTCGCGATTCGTGTAAAACTTCCGTCGCGTTCAGCTTATCACGTAAATTAATTATTTCTAAGATTGATTCGTCTACGTTGCATCAACAACAACAATAATTTGCTGATCATGTTAAAAACGAAGTGAAATATGAAAACACTGTACACGCGCGAGATACGCATCGGTTGCAGACCGCAAAATATATTTTCCATTCCGGGGTCATCTAATGTTACGTGATGCAACTTCTGCTGGGGGTCCGATTTAGCAATAACAATAATTGTTACGTCGTTATCACGAGTCGTCCGACTCTCGTTTATTTTTACTCTTGTTTCTACACTCGACAGATAAACCAAGCGCACGCAATTGTTTGCTCGCGCCCCGTTGAGTTTCCACTTCCTTTCTATTCGTCCTACAATTGCAATATGCATCGTATTTGTACAATTTATACCCCCAGCGAGGCTGGTATCTTATCTACATGGAAAATAACGTTTCCATGCAATAACATTCGTTAGATAACATCTGCATTTCGAACACTCGCGCGTCTAAATCGTTTTTATCTAGAAGCTTAATTTGTTGTTACTTTTTAATGCATTTGAAAAAAGATCATTGGCCGTTCGATAAAGCTCGTGCAGCTGCCGGAGGGAAGTCGATCGTCCGGAGTTAACCGGTTACCCGGCTGTGAACTCGGGACCTCTTTCCGATATCGAGAATACAAAAAAATTTAGATAATGCTCACATGATAGAACGGAGAAAAGGAAAGAGCGGAAGCAAAATAAAGATTGGTTGCCAACGAGTACAGTGGCAGATGAAACAAACGCCGAACGCTTCTGTGCTTATCTGAGGATGGTTCGACGATGAATTTATTTCCTCCGTGTTCCCGGAATGAGGAAAATGCGTGTTGGTAAGCAGATTTTCATATTTTCACACGAAAGATCGTATCGAGCTTACCGTGTTTAACTTATCTGCAGACAATGACAGTCGATGCTGGAATCATTATTGTGTACGTGCGTAAAGCCTGTTTAAGCCGATTCGAACCGATCGACGATCTTTACGTGATCCATAATCTGTTTTTAACTTATCTCACCAAAAGTAAATGACCAACACCGTGGAAATACCAAAATTGAGCTGTTGACCTTATTATTGGATTTATTTCTCTCGCTTATCTCGATATCGGATCATGTATCACGAGATTAACTTGTACAATTAATTGCTGGACATGATGCTAGTTAGAACAGCTTGTGAGCTTATTAATCGGCACGTACGAACGAGTGGGGATCAAATTTCCGATAAATGTCGTTGAAGGTTCAGCGATGATTTGTTGTATCAGCACTGCTCAGTGTTTCGCGGCTCTCCTTTCTTTCCCTGTAATTTAAAAACGTTCAGAGTCCGCCAAGCCGATGGACTGTATCAGAGCCTTATGTAAAGATTGAACGTATTAGGAAATCGAGTTGGTGTTTTGTACCGTAACGATTGATAGTATGTTAGATAAAGTGAGAAGCTCGTTTCATGGGACAAGTGAGTTTACGAAACGACGCCGCGGCATGACTGGTGGGAGACTCAACAGATTTTATTTATCTATATTTTTTAAGTGTCTCGATGCGACAAAGACTGTTGCTACTCGTACACAAAACGGAGGCTGCCTATTTTATCGTGGGTGCGAGATTACAAGCTCGCGTGGCTAGCTAGAGACACGATCGCCGGTTTCACGGTTGGCTTCACGGCAATTCCTCAAGGAATCGCTTACGGTGTCGTTGCCGAACTAGGTCCCGAGTATGGATTGTACGCGGCTTTCATGGCGTCGTTCGTGTACATCATCTTCGGGTCTTGCAAGAGCATCACCATCGGACCCACGGCTATCATGGCAACCATGGTTCGACCGTTGGTACTCGAATACGGTGCCGATATCGTTATACTACTCACGTTCCTCAAGGGCTGCATGATCGCGATTCTCGGGATCCTTCAATTAGGTGAGTGCAGATGAGAGAGGAAGGAGAATTGGACGAACGCTCTGATTCCTTTCAGGATTTCTATTGGATTTCATCTCGTTACCCGTGATCACGGGGTTTACCGCGGCCGCGGCTATCAATATAGCCGCCTCGCAGTTCAAGTCGCTACTAGGTATCCCCGGTAGGAGCGAAGATCTGTTGGATGCGTTGATCACCGTGTTCTCGCATCTCGATCAAGTCCGATATCAAGACACAGTATTGGGTCTCGTCACAATAATTGTTCTGGTGTTGCTCAAGAATTTGCCTGGGCGTAGAACCGGCTCGCGGTTGCAACAGGTCCTTTGGTTCGTCACTCTGGCGCGTAACGCGTTGGTAGTAGTCATAGGGATAATCGTGGCGTACATATTTTACGTGAACAACCAGGAACCCTTCAAGTTAACCGGTAGGAGACTCCTGGAGATCCGTAGGAGGAATCGAATGTATGGAACAACTGATTTGTAGGAACGATCGGCAGCGGGTTGCCACCCTTTGGACCACCAGCCTTCTCGATTACCGCCGGTAATCGTACTTACGATTTTCTGGAGACGGCTAACGCGATGGGAACTACGCTCTTCTCCGTCCCGGCTATATCCACGATAGAGCACATGGCGATTGCCAAAGCGTTTGGTATGCTCGATGCTGAGAGATCTGACAAATATTCGAAATTAACGGGAACACATGTCTTTAGCAATGGGAAAATCATTGGACACCACGCAGGAAATGTTTGCACTGGGTGTGTGCAACATGTTAGGCTCGTTCGTTAGGTCGATGCCAGTCACTGGTTCTTTCACTCGAACGGCTGTCAATAACTCGTCCGGAGTGAAAACTACGTTCGGAGGCTTGTTCACTGGTGAATAGATCGGAAGGCTTGTGAATTAAGAACGAGAAACCGTTGCGAAACGCTTATCAAAGATAGGAGCGAGAAGCTATATCGCGAATCTTTTTTCTTTCAGGTTGTATCGTATTACTCGCGGCTAGCTTGCTGACTTCCACGTTTCGTTTTATCCCTAAAGCCACTCTGGCTGGCCTCATCATATGCGCCATGTATTACATGCTCGATTTTAAGACATACGCTACACTGTGGCGTGCGAGGAGTAAGTAAATCGCGTCTCGTTCACGATCACCGACTCCCTATCCTCCTTTTTTTTTTTAGAAATCGACTTCTTCCTGATGTCGATCACCTTCTTGTTCTGCGTGTTTTACAAATTGGAATATGGAATCGTGATCGGAGTAGCGTTGAATCTGCTGGTACTGCTGTATTTCTCGGCAAGGCCGGCCGTGAAGACCGAGATGGAACAGGTAGATGACGATGGAAAAATCGATCGTGCGGCGACGGTTAATTTTATTTGCTACACAGATACAGGATAGAAACGTGATTCGCGTTACACCCGAGGAAACTGTCGCGTTCCCAGCGGCAGAACATTTTCGAGCAAAGATAATGCAGCTCGTGGAAGAGAATTCGCGCGACGTCGTACTCGACTGTGCGAATTTAAAGAGAATCGACGTCACAGTCGCGAAGGTGATTACTCGCATCGTACGAGTCTTTGCAATCTAATCGAATCATCTGTGTCGTTTCGCAGAATCTTAAGCTGTTGTCCAATGATTTGGAACTTCGCGGACAAAGCGTTATCTGTATAAATTGTCAGAGCAACGTCGAGACTGTGCTAAAGACGATGGCACCAGGACTTTGCCCCGTCGCAGGAATAAACGATACACCCGATTTATCGGACATCCGCACATAGCGTTTAATCAATCGCGTTCGCAACATACAGAACATTGTGAATTTCGACGATTAAATAATAAAGTTCGACGCTAAGCGGCGATTTTTAGATCGGTCCTATGAACGTTTTTAACATGCTCTTCCATCGTTTCGTTTTCCAGCAATATCCAATAACAATACTTGCAGTATTTCCGGCGATGAAATTTAATGTGCGTGGAAAGCGATAAAAGCGTGGCGATTTGCTCGTGACAAAAATTACACTCGAACCGCAGAAGTGGTCGCTGTGAAACCTACGGTTCGTGTTAACTTCCTCTTCTCCAATTTAACGACTCTGATTACTTACATTCGTCGCTTCGCTATTTTCGTTGCCACTGCTTTTTTCCGAAATCACCGTATACTGCGGCATTTTCGAGTCGCCCTGCTTCCTTCGAAGCTGCAACGGCAATACGATCGGGTATTTTCCTTCTTCTAACTGAAAATCGAACGAGCAATACTCATATGCTATAAAACAATTTAGAATTACGAATAATTCCGCTTTGAATTCGGTGTGCACGACGCAGGCGGTCACCTGACCGCGTACGCGCGCGTCACCGGCGTAGTGACAAGATGGCTGCCGTGCTGTGTGCATCCCTTTGAATTCGTCCGTGAATTTTCCAGTTTTACGTTCGCACAGTGTAAGTATCACGCTAAGATGAGTATATATTCGTTTATTTGCATCTCTGGGAACGATTTTCGGTTGTGGGGGGTAAATTCATGTCGAAATAGCAGAATAATCTCGTTTCGGAAGCCAATGGCTCTAGTCGTGACGTCGCCAAACTTCGTCTCGAATGGAACGGTTTCGGTGCTAGTTCACCCCAACATCGAGCAAAGGGTAAAACTATTGTAAGAATCCAGTCCTTTTTTGAGTATTTAACCAAACGACGTGCGTTATAATTTCGGGGTGAACGGTTCGTTTTTTGAGCCGTTTTCCCGCGTTTTAATATAACGCCATGTCGCTGCGGTAGCGTCACCTTCGTTTTGAAGTTCTCGGATCACGTTCGTACAGTGCCCGTGTTAATTGAAATAAAATTTCGATAGCGAACGATGTAAGTATAATACATAAAAAGTAGAAGTAAAGTGTACATGTACACATTTGAATGAATTGAATACATGTACATAATTTGACATTAACACAGTAGACGCGGACGATGATGCTGTGTCGACGAGGGGAACGCTGGAAGCAGGACGTACCTTCCTGGAGCTCTGAAGCGGTGGACGGATGTCGTAGACGAAGTCCTTCTTAGTCATCTTCTCGCTGATGTTACGGTTGCATCGCAGATTGTACTTCATCGCCTCTCCGGACGTCGCATCCGACGGCGAATTTTTACGATTTCGGTGAGCATTCATTCTTTCTAAACGATACCATTTTCTCGCTAGTCATATATTTCGAAGCTCATTTGTTCGCGTACAAGCTTGCTTCTAATACACAAGATAGGATTAGAAATAGACTCGTAGATTTTTACGAAAAATGATTTATTACGCAAATTCTTTATTCTCCATAGTGATAAATTACAAATAATATCCCTTAAATTAACATCATCGTTAGTTTCCTTCGTAATTCCTATTTGCTTTTGTTACGCGTTGCTTCGTTTAAAAGACCTTTACAAATTACACGGGAACTGTAACTGTTTGACGTCGATGAGAATCTGCGTATAATGCGCGTCGCAAAGAGTCAACTCGAGTCAAGTCGTTTTTCATTTAACTTATACACTCTGACATTTCGTGATAATCTGCAGCGTACGAAACGTATTTATACCTGCGCGATAATCGTTGTAGCTGCACTGTGCGACAGTCTAGCTTAGGAAATAAATAAGTTTTTATGCTATGGCGTGTGATCGTCATGACTAGAAAATTGTGGCGTTGAAAACTAGAGCTGGTTCTTACTCACGCACACACATACGCATTTGTACACGCAAAGCTTCGCGTATAATAAAAGTTAGCTAAAACAAAAGTTACTTAAAAGAAGGGGGTAGGGAAGTCGCGGAAAGTCCTTTTATAAATTTCGATGGTTGGTTCTATGTACAAGACGTAAGCGATGGATGCGTAGGCCTCGAGGGATGAAGTAGGCATTCGAGATCGTTTCGCTTCTAAACGAATCTAATCGAGGAATATTTCGTTACTGTATTTACATTGATAACACAGATTCTTAATCGTTCTAACTATCTTATTCCGCTGACTATAAAGTAAACCACGTCGCATCGTAAAGCGAATGAAAATAGTTTTATTTTGTTAAAAAGAATGACGTTTTGTCATTTCACGAATGATTCTTAGATGCTATTTAAATGACTGTTCAAGTCATATTTCGAGTCTCTGTTCCTTCTAGAGGAATCTTGGTGCAAGAGCAGGGGGGCTCTCTCCTGCCTGACCTCGGGTAGCAACGCGAGCTCTTGTACGGGAGGATTGCGTTGCCAAATGCTCCTAACCATTTCTTGGTAGCCCCTTCTCTGAACCTGTACGATCATAAAAAAATATCTGATTATCGTCTTTCTCTTTCTCTTACGCAAAATCCATAATAATGACGTACTTGTCTGTGATGAAGTTCGTGCAGGTACAATGTAGACAGAGACATATCGGCAGCAATTAGCTCTAACGGTACGCACAGGTCGGTAGACAACTCGTGGTTCGATACGAAAGCAGAAGCACCTAGAGATGGACTCAACATATCTTGCTGCAATCCGTGCAGCAATCCTTTTTTATTGTACACTTGTCCCTCGGCCCTCCTCAGACCGCGTTGAACCGGCATGGTGTCCGACCTCGTGTTAAACTCATCTTCGAGGTTTGACATCGAGGTACCCGGCTGGTTCGCGAACGGTGCGCCCGTCGAACGGTTCATCATCGTGCTTCTAATTATATTCGACACTATGTCGTTGTACTGTAACGAGCAAACTAGTTTAACACATCTTCACAGTTATCTCTTCCAATGTCATACCCGATCGTTGTACGATGCGAGTGTCGAATTATTCCAATACTTACACCCGGTCCCAAACTGGACAGACTGTTCAAGCTCGCTAAAAAGGGGTTGGCATCTCCGTGCATACCCTCGTGCATGTTCTTTTTAACCCTTTCTCTCAACGCGGTGACGAAGTTCTCTGCGTGGCTCGGCGGTTTCCATTCGGGATTCGTCAGGGTAAAATGTACAAGTGACAACTCGGTCTTGCCGTCCTCCGCTTGCGTGTACTGATCCGACACAGGTATCTGAAGCTTGTCCGGCTCTCCGGTCGCGTATCGATTGTCGTATCCCGTGGTTCGATCTTGGACGCTCGGATCTATCGTTTGCCACATCGGGTTTCCGTGCTTCCGTACGTCCATTTGCGCGAAACTGCAAACGTCTCCGACACCCGTCACCTCGATCGTAAAGTTCCGATAGAAGTCGACGATGTCGAGGGCTCGCTGTCTCATGCGGAAGCAGAGAATGTACGGCGTGAGCAGGGGGGAAATTAAGTCTTCGAAAAGGTGCACGGCGCGATATTGAAATAGTTGTGCCACCTCCGATCTGGTGGTTTGGGTGTGAGCGTGGCATCGCCAGCTATCCGGTCTGTAGTGCGTGTGAGCCAGAACAGCGGTCAACAGAGTCTCCGGGCACCAGACTAAATTTTCGTCCGGTATGAATGCCCTCGCGCCCGCCACCATCGCACCTAATATCGTTATGGTCGTTAACACGTGTTCCACCGTTATCACGTCCTCGTCGTACACGGTCAGTATCAATAAAACTACTAGTATACTTCCGGCGACGAAAGCTACGTTCTTCGCGATCACGGCCATAATCGGGGACGTGAATATGTTCATGTACTTGGAGGCCGGATGGTAGGCGCGATTTAGACGTGCGTTCAACTCGTGGTCAAGCTCGTTGAAGTGGCGGAGGTACAGTCGGCCGTACAGAGACCACATTCTCGTACCCAGAGATCCCGGCTCTCGTTTGATGATCTATTCGAGAACGAGAAAATAGATAGTCGTATACGTACTACCGTTACCAAAAAATTCGAATACTCACTTCGCCGTAGTTGAAGAACGAGTAAAGTATTTGCCATAGTAGGATCAGTGGACAGAGGAGAAAGTTCGCTATTCCAACCCATAATATGTGCTTGGACAGCGCCCTAGCCAGCTCCTGTCTTTTGTTCAGCTTCTTATAATCTTCCTTCAGGTGCCAATTGTTTTCGAACGGAGACCATGGACCCCCTGCGCGTGATAACAATTTAGAATAGATGCAGTTGTACGACATCGATTCGATAACTTACAAAATAGAAGCAGTTCCATGTTGTATTTCAGTCCCCTGGTCATGAATATGATTTCTCCTACGATAGGAATTTTGAGTCGAACGGGCAACAGAGATTTGTTTATCATAGCCACCATGTAATTCTTAAACCTTAATATCCTATGGTATATGTCTAACTCCGTAAGCTCTCTTTTGTGTATACACATTTCTTGCTCCTTCTGCACTTCCCTGACCCGCTTCTGCACCTCGTGCCATGTCAGATTGTCCAGATCGCAGTCCTCGATCTTCAACGCCGTGTTGAAGAACAATTTTATGTCCCAGAACTGCGTGCAGTGATACAAAACTTTTACCAATCGTAAAATCCAAAAGATCGCCGCTACTAAAATACAGATCCAAGTGATCAGACCCATGGACGCTAAGCATTCGCTCGTTGATAAAATCACGTCGCTTATCGACGTTTTGTGCGAGGGGCTATTGTTCGTCGTGTTGTTCCTGAAATTAACAATTGAAATTCTTAATTATCCGCACGTGCTTAGCAAAAAGTTTTCTCGTCGAAAGTCGAAGCTTACTTGAACAACACGGAGTAATCGACGCAGTGGAAAAGGAAAGTCGAGAAGGTGACTACGAAAATGAATTGTCCTAGTTCGAACGCTTCCTGCAGTATCATACAAGCGAAACCGTGTTTTTGATGATAATGATACATTCTTGTAAAAAACGAATCTAGATCCTCCACGTGGTTCCATCGAGCCTTGTTCCCCTCGGGTACCACGTGAATCATAACTCCGCTTTCCTGCGGTGTTTCTTCGTGTTCGTCGTCATCCTCCCCGTCTTCTTCCTCGCCTTCGTATGGTTCCATTCGTTGGTAGCTGCCGTCCAATACCGTTGTCATCTAGAAACACGCTCTGCTTATGTGCTTGCTACATTAAATAAATAGAAATAATCGATAGGAAGAGATCCGCAGAAAATAATGTTTCCCGATCGGTTGACAAAAAAACAAGGGGAAAAAACGTGAAAACGTGATCGGTGAAAAATGATAAAAACGACATGCACTCGGGTTTCGACTAGAGAATCCCAAAGAACGGAGCCTTACCGTTTTCGCTCGTCGGTTTGGCTCTACACAGGTAATGACAGTTTCTCGTTTCATTCTCACATGTCATTAAGTATAATTAACTACCGGTCGATGGTTGCTCCGCAAGCATCTAAAATGTAAGCCACCCACCAAATGTACTTGTTAACTGTATTGGACGCTGACTTGCATCTACCTATGTCAGTAATCTATCCGTTACATATTATCGTACATTCAACAACTATGTTTCCTAATTCTTTGACCACGTGTTCGATTTTCCCCGCGACTCTTTGTCTACCGACCTTGTCTTATCTAAAGATTGCATCGCGTTTCTCAGGTATTTCACTGTCCTCGCGAATGAATCATCTGTGTATGCGCTCTTTGTATCGGTCGGAAATGAATTAATATCGTGCAAAGTTCATTAAAACGTTGAAAAACGAAGATGTCGTCTGTCACAACGACGAGTTCGTGTGTGCAACGAACGGAAATTCAACTACAGAAAATTTACATCTCTCCCCAACGGTGCAAGTCTTTTTACGCGAGTATTACGTGTGCATTTTAGAACCGGATTCATAGACGATTTGCATAGATAGGAACGATTCGCATCGTCGATTTTCCTCGCGATTTCGAGCTGACCTTTATTCGACAAAAATAGAAGCGTCGTGGTCGCATCAGCGAAAGCGATAGGAATGTTTGGTAACACAGCTGATCTCCATAAACAAAGAATATCCCCTGTGGCCGTACCTTCGTTTCAAGGCGACTTTCGTCCCACTTTCCAAGTCGACACGTGCTTGTTCCTCTCGGCCGCGAACTCGTCAATACCTTATTCACATGTTGAGCTCAACGCCAACGAGTATTTGACTAAAATTTAGACATCGAGTCGTTAAAACCACCCGACCAATCCTCCGTGTTTCACCATCTTTACTACAGTTTAGGTTCTATTTGTAGTCCACCTCGATCTGCTCGTTGCGAACCACACGCTGGTTCTACGAATCACGTTATTCACCTTTCCTCTCTCAGTTGATAAAAACGTTCTCTCGATTAACTATTGACTGTTTTCACGATTGCATGCTTATCAGTGTAACATGGATACAGAATAAACAATGCAATCAATATCAAAGTCGAATAGGCTTATCGTTTTATCTTTATACGTAGATGAGTAGAAAGATCGATCGTGCGTCAACAATTAAGTTTATTTACTGTACATATATAGTTTTCGTTAATTTTCGTGTTCGAGATACATATTTTTCCTGTTCTTACTGAAAATCGGAGACAATATTCATATACTATAAAATAATTTAGAATTATGAATAATTCCGTATTCAATTTGGCACGCTAGAGGCATGCAGTCATGTGACTCCGTTGCGCGCGCAGCACCGGTGTAGTGCCAAGATGGCTGCCGTACTGCGTCGTTGCCTTTGAATTAGTCCGTGAATTTTCCAGTTTTACGTTCGCACAGTGTACGCATCATGCTAAGGTAAATACGTATTCGTTTATTTGCACCTTGGGGAACGATGTTCGGTTATGGGGGAGTAAATTCATATCGAAATCGCAGAATAATTTCGTATCGAAGGGCAACAGGTCTGACCGTGGCCTAGCCAAATTTCGTCTTGGACGAAATGATTTTCGGTGCTAGTTCACCTCGATATCGAGCAAAGGATAAGACTATTGTAGGAATCGTTCAAGGCCAGTCCTTTTGCGACTATTTAGCCTAACGATGTTCGCTATAATTTCGTGACGAGCGATTCGTCTTTTGAGCCATTTTCCCGCGTTCTAAAGTAACATCGTGTCGGTAGCGTCACCTTCGTTTCGAAGTTCTCGTATCGCGTTCGAACAGTGCACGTATCAACGGAAATTGAATTTCGGCAGTGAACGATGTTTAATCGTGAGTACATACGTGCAGGTTTGAAACAATGGACATGGACGATGATGCTGCGTCGACGAGGGAACCGATGGGAGCAGGACGTACCTTCCTGGATTCCTGAAGCAGTGGACTGATGTCGTAGACGAACTTCTCCTTGGTCATCTCGTTGGTGCTACGATTGCAACGCAGATTGGACTTGATCGTTTCTGCCGACGGCTCATCCGATGGCGAGTTCTACCGATTTCGGTGAGTGCTACTAAACGATATCATTTTCTCGCCTGTTTATTTGTGTACATGTACTTGTGTTATGCCTTGCTTCGTTTAAAAGACCTTTATGAATACACGGGAATTGTAATTGTTTGACGTCGATTAGACATTGTACATATTGCGATGCACGTCGCAGAGACAATTCTAATGACGTCGCTTTTTATTTAACTTGTACACTTTTACATCTCTATCATCGCGTCATCTATTTATACGTATTCGCGATAATCGTTGTAGCTACACTGTGCGATAGTGTAGCTTAGGAAATAGATAATTTTTATGCCATGACGTGATTGTTATGGCTAGAAAACTCCTGGCTATAGGTTACTCTGATAATTGGATTAAACGGGAGGGTAAAACAAATAAGTAACAAAACGGTCAATCATGTTTACGTATCTTTAATTGCAATGGAATATTTACAGCATATCGTGGAACATAGTAATTACAAAAATATTGTTTTGTAACGCGCCACGCGTTCTAAAATCACATCGTCCATCGTTCAACGAGTATCGTGTCGTTCCAATTCAATCGCACCGTTACGGGCTAACGCGATCTCGACTATGGCATCGCGATTAGATAATACATATCCGTTGTAGAGATGCGTACAGCTTTCATTATGTACAATACATCTACCTTTTAGTCGTATAAGATGCGAAAACTCTACGGCCCTCGTTACCGCTTAAACGCCCGGCTATTTGTTTTGCAAGTATGCGATGAAACATAATCGTTATGACGGATATTTAAGCGTTAACCGAAATCGTTCTCCGTGCCTCCTTTCGAAACGGCAATGATCGTTCGCATTCGTAATCGCGAAATTCGACAGATACGCAGGGCTCCTTTCGTTCTCCAGACTCTCTTGAGTCTAGTTTATTCCCGTGGGACTATCTGGCCAGGTCGGCGAGGTACTATCCTACGTCTAGGTGCCAGGAGTCCCCCGAGACCTCGCGTTTCCTCGTGTTTCGTGCTCGCGGCCGTGCTAGTCTCCGCGGAAACAGCCTCGGTCGGTTCTGTCTCGCTGCTCTCTGCTTTCTCTGGCTCTTCCGATGGTTCTTCCTGACTGGTTTGAGCCACGGGTGCCTCGGTCACTTTGCGTCGCGGTAGCAGAGGCGATCTTCGCGACGATGCAGGAGTAGCAGGTGCTCTGGTCGTCGTTTTCGGATGCACTTGCAACCTATTTCGATTTCTTAGCTTGTTCAGAGGATTCACGGTTGTGGATTTCGCTGGAGGCGTAGTCTCTGCGGGTGCCTGCATTTAAATACAATCGATTTTATTATAAACGCGTCGAATCCGTTTTATTTTGTACATAAACTAATATCTGATTCGGTCGAACGTTATCTTACCTCGTGAGTTTCCTCCTCGGTGCCTTCTCCGGCTGGCTCATCGATAGAGGATTCCTCGGAATTGTCAGCCGGGAGCGGTGTCGTAGAAGTGGTTGTAGTCGCTTGACCCGGTTTCGGTCTAAGATTTGGTCGAGTTCCGGGTTTGATCAGAGGCCTCACGCCGCCGGTCGTGGGTAGCCTCGAGCGTGCAGTCGTTTTCGGTGCCGCGGTAGATTCGGTTTCTTTGGCTGCCTCCTTGGTGGATTCCTGACTCTCCTCGCTACCACCTGGCGACGCGGTGGAAGGCCTTCCTCCTCCTCGTCGTCGGTTGATGTTCAGTTTGTTAAAAGACGGTCTCGATATTCCAGACGGCCCGTTCGAAGACGAGGTCGATCCGGTATTCGTTGGTGCAGAAGTCGTTGTGGAGGCCGATCTCGTACCTCCCGGGCCACGGAATCGATTTCTCGTTCCGGAAGTCGGTCGTTCCGCTTGGACGGAACTCGAGCTCTCTTTCTGTATCGTGTCCTCCTCGACTGCGGGCTTCTGCCCAGGTCGAGCTCTTTTGTAACCATTACCATTTGAACCGTTCCCTCCGAAACGACCTCGCGTCCGTTGGCTGGTTTCCGTCGGCGCCTCGGTCGTCGTGCTGCTAGCCCCGTTAGATTTGTTTCCGAATCGATTTCGGGAACCGGGTACCGAGCCACCGATACCTGGTCTTCGGAATTTTCCTCTTCCAGGTGCCTGAGTCGTGGTCGTTGGTGGCTCCGTAGTGGTAGTCGTGGTCGTAGTAGTACTGGTAGTCGTCGGAGCGGCCGTAGTAGTCGTTGGCTCCGTCGTGGTCGTCGCCGGTTCGAGGGTAGTCGCGGACAATTCTGTGGTAGCTGCCGGATCGGTGGTAGCCTCGTCGGAGATCGTAGTTCCGTCGGCCGACGAATCTGCGGCTTCGGACGCGTCTACCAAGTTGCTTCTACCTTGTTGGACGAACGCGTACAGATCTAGGGCGACCTTGTCCATCGACGACGGATACTCGGTCGTCGGAGTCTCGGTGCTCGTCGAAGACGAGTTCGGTTCCTCGTAATCTTGCCTACTCTCCGCGGAACTTATTCTGTCCTTAATTTTCTCGTTGGACGAAGTCGTTTCCTCCTTCTCGTCTTCTTCCTCGCTGTTTCTCGATTGACCTCTGGTCGGTTCAGCTTCCTGAAACGGTAAGGAGATCACCTCTAGCGATCTAGTTCTGTCGTTGTACTAATCGTTACGCGAGAGAAAGGGGAAACGATGAATCACTTGAATCGGACGTCTTCTGGTCGTGGGAGCGGGCACGTCTTCGACGATCTCTTCTACAGGGGCGGGTTCCTGCACCTTCTGCGGTCTCGCCCGAACTCTGCTCGCCGCTTTCTCTTCCGCGCTGTCCTCGTTCGGCGTCACTCCGAGGAATCTTACCGGTCCCTTCGGCAGAGCCTGAGGGAACTCTGGTCCTTCCTGATGAGTGCGGAAGCTGCTCGAGTCGACCAAGTCCAGGCTGGGTCTCGGGCGGTTCCCGCGAGTACGCGTCGGTTCCGTGGTCCCCGTGTTGTGATTCGATCTCGATCTACTTTCAAATGGATCGTATACCGTTTATAATACGCGATTTTTGTGCCAGATAGGAGTCGTGTCAAATGAAAAAAATTAAATTTACTCAGGACTTTTAGAACACGGAGTGATGCTCACCTAGGTGGAAATCTGGTGTTGGTCGGTAGCCTTTCCTCGGAGACGTCTTCTTCGATCAGCTGCCGACCTCTGGTATTTCCATTTCTGTTGGGGATCACCTCGTTGCTGACGGGTTCGACGGTGCTCGATCTCTCGACACTGGCGTATTTATTCCGGTTCGTAGAAGAGCTACCACGTCTAGGCGCGGTCGTGCTTCTAGAAGGGACGTCGTAGGCATTGGTCACGGCCGAGTCTGCCGAGCCTGCCTTGTTCTCGTCCTCCTCGTCGTAGTAATAGTACACGTACTCGTACTCGTAGTCTTTACCATTCGGTCCCTTCTTCACCTATTGTACACAGCGTGACGCGTACGATAATGCAGTTCAGCTCCATTATACGATTTCTCCTTGTACGAGATTGAAATCGGGATTTTACCTGAATTCGCGAGCTCGTGCCTGCGGGAACTAAACTCACGTCGCTGAAATCACCGAAATTGCGATCGCGGAACGATGTCTCCTTGCCGTCGTTGCGAATGATGTTCACGGGAACGAAGTCGAAGCCTCGCGCTTCACGCGGTGTAGTTAGAACCGGTATCATCGTTGTAGGATACTCTTCACTGAGAACGACATAATTATCTTTCACAACGACATTTGATGATCTCCGTCACATTTTGAAATCATGCACAATAACTATTTACCGTAGTTCTCACACCGCATGTCGCAATACAATTGTACCGATAGAACGTATATTGTAAAAATTTCGGATAAATTAGAAGCGCGTATCTTTACCTGACGCGCACTCCGGGAATCAGCGAATCCCTCGGAACGTCTGTTCGCGACCTGAGCGCGTCGGTCCGTCGAATTCCATCCTCCTGCAGGATCCCGGTGTCGGCAAAGTTTTCCAGCTCTACGCGAACTTGCCGCTTCTCGGTGCCGGCCGATTTGTCATCGTCGACGAAATCGAACCGTCTCACCGGGTCGAGATTGGCCGACTTCTTATCGAAAGTTTCAAAGTTCGCCGCGACCTTCTTAGGGTGCTTCCCATCCTTTATACCCTCGACAACGTCGTCGTCGTCGTCGTCCGACGGCCGCGCGACGCTTTCCGGCACTTTGTGCGACGTTACGAACTCTGCGAATACAAAGGCCGATGATACATGCTCGTTCGGTAGGAATTTCGCTGGGTTACCTTCGATGGTCACCGCTTTTCGAGGCTGATCGTCCGCCAGAGTCGTCGCGACGATGCAGGATACTCTGGAAATGAATTTCGTGTTCGTCAGAGATCGCTATCGCGTTTTAACGAATCACGAATTATCCGGGATTTTCGACAGAAACGGTAAATGGTGTTTGAGATGCTTTTATCGATTCGCCAGATAAAAGTTCTAATGGTCGTTGGACGTTTTCTGCTGATCTACTTGGAGAGCAAGGTGGACGGGCGTGAAATTAAAATCGCAGTGAAATCGAACGTATTATTACGCTTGTGTAGACGTTCTACTGCACGGTGAAAGTTCGCGTCTGGTCGGGTGAGGTGGAAGCTGCGACCGCTTCGTGTTCTCTTTCGAGGCATTCGATCTTTAACGCTCTCGATAAGCCCTCGCGTTAAAGTTCAACCGAGAACGTCGCGATACTTATTCCAGATAAATTCGATTCCCTGGCTCGCTTTTAGCAGAAAACGGTATACGTTAAAAGCGTTCTCACCGGTATTCGATTTCGCTCGGAGGAAAGACCGATTTTCGTGGAACAATCGAATCGAAAGAAAAAGTGAAGGCCGTCTAGTATATGAGAGCGACCTCGTCCTCCTTTGCCTCAAGGTTGCTCGGCCAGAAAATTTTCGGGGATCGACGCCCGTCACGTTCCTCTCTTGTCTCGCGCACTCGGTGCATACGCGATCTTTCAAAACGATCTTCGGTATCGTTGCGCGCGACCTTTCACGTTCCAGGAAAATTTTCTCGCGAGCACAGAGGTGGAGAGGCTATAAGGAAACGAGTCGGCCACAAGGTCGATCGGTTACGATCGATTACCTCCCGAAGGAGAGCAGCTTGTTTTAAAATTAATATCACGGGTCGAGAACGAGTAACGGCGTCTAATGATTTCGTAAAAGGTCGGCCGACCGCGAGATCTCGCGCGCGCTTCAACGTGTTTCTATCCGATGGAATAGAAAGTCGATGGCTTCATAGAGTTCTTCCACCGCGACATTTGCGAACCGATTGAAAGGAACGATATATCCTGTTTCGTCGGCGCGACAACGATTTCTCGCGTCCTGTCGTTCGCACCCAGCAAATTGCTCCCCGTCGCACGAAACTCAGGTCCAATCGTTTCTACGAATTTTCGAGTCTGCATAGAATTACGGCTTATGAGAAATAGACGGTTAGATCTCGTCGAACGACGTCGGTTCATTCATAATTGAACGATTCGAGGTGGAAACGTGGCTCGGACGATAGATCGACCTGGCGTGGACGGAATTTATCGCGATTCCATATGGAGAAAGCTGTCTCAACCTTACTACGTAAGCATACTCGTATAAGTATATATTCGTAGGTACGTGGGTATCTCCGGTGGCACGAGACACCGTCGTTACGTAACTCGCGCAACGTTACCGTGAAAGCCTATTGCAAATAATTTTTTTGTCTCGACCAACGTAATTTTACAATCGCGCGATAACTACTTTTGTAAATGTCCACGGGATGGAATAAGATAACTTTCTATTTAACTCGTTTTACGCCGTTGCGCAAAGGATTGCGTGAGTGACAAGATACGGGAGATACGGGGACGAAGGATCGCGTAGAACGAAAACGAAACACGCGAGCGCAAGCATCTCCGATTTTTTCCCCGTCACAGTAGAGAGACAGAGAGAGAGAGAGAGAGAGAGTTGCGTTATAATTAAAGATCGATCGTTGACCCCTCGTTCACTCGATACCTTTGAAACTGGCCGGTCTCCTATCTAATTTTCTTCGGATAGGTTCGCGAGAGAAAAACGGAGGAGCAAAACTCGAGGCAAACACGCGTACGCGTAACCGAGAGCTCAGACTCATTTCAAGTTAATTAGCATTCCCGTGGGACGTCGTTAGCGGCGTAAACTTGCCGAAAACGAGCGATAACGCTGGTTCGGTCCATTAACCGAGCGAAACGGGTTGCGAAACGATCTCTAGGATTATCGCGTTATGGAACGGGGTGGTACTTACAGAACGGCGAGTCTCAACCACATGTCGGCGATTCCTATGTCGATCCCTCGTCGAAGATGCGAGCAGCTGGCTAGGGTAGAACGGTCCGTAGACGCGGGAAACGCTCGAACGAATTCGTTACACGGGTGGCAAAGTTAGCCTGAGTCCGCAGGTACTGGCGAACGGGGTACACGTCGTCACCGGACACTCGCGATCATCTTCGAGACGACACACTCGTCCGTCCACAGGCCGGGTAACACCGATTTTCACGCGCGTTTCTTTCAATTTCTCTCGTCGTCGTGGTCCCTCTCTCTCTCTCTTCGAACTACGAAATCGACACGACGGCGAACATGAAAAAGTGGACGGAGTAAAAGTTGGAGGTAGTCGAAGGACGTGGTGAGGGTATGAGAACGGCGGTGAACGCAGGCCTCTACTTATACGCCACCCACCACGGCCACCTGGAGCACACCCCACCAGCCCATCAAAACTGGACACGAGATATACGCGTATTCGTATTCTCCAGACTCGACGAATCCCCCAGACCGATCCTGCCGGTTCACCTAGTTAACTCGTATCCCTCGTTGCATTCCATTAGCTCGTTCTTTACTAACAATGCTACAACTTAGGACACATGGATGTTTTGACAATAGACCGTAGTATAGTTTTATTTCGATATAGTTGCTCGATCGCGAATTTCGTTCGCCGAAGATTCTCGGCTTTGTGTTCCAGAGAGGATTCGTTTTCGCGGAACGCGACCGCTTTCACGGATCGCGTGAATCATATAGCGAGCGAACATCGTCACGGACACAGCTAGACGCGTCTTCCTCCCAGCAATCAGGTTTTCCCACCTTCCCTTTCAAGGATCCGACTCTCCCTCGAAATCGCGACGACTGAAACTTCGTCTTATTGCTTCTGCTTGATTTTCCGATCGGTGTCGCAGGTGTCAAGGCTCGACCGTAGGTTCCGTGTTAAAGGTCTTTGTGTCTCGTTGCGCAAGAAGAATGCCGATCCATTAGGACCGGCCGGTTCGACCTACCGTCTTTTCTCGTTCTACGAATGCATCGGATCTGAGTTTTATCGATGATAAGTAACGAAACTCCGTAGGAGTACGCGTTCGATTTTAGTCTGCGGCGTGGCACGCCACGCTGTCGGATGACATGTACACGCGTTGGTACACCCACAGAGGCTGGTATATACCTGGGAGACTTTCTCTCGACAAGGAGAGCACTCGTGCGCGCCCCTTTACCGAGCGAAACGACAAAGAACAATGTCTTCTCCTTCGCGTTATTACGGTACAATGCGTCTAACCGGGAGCAAACGTGAGAGCCAGGTTCTCCCGATGCCGATTGAAACTCGCCGGGTAGCAGGTACGAACCGTAAACTCGACACGTTACGATCCGTATGAATTAGCCGTGGTCGATTACCATTCAACCTGGCGCCTACTGTATCCGCTGCACCTGGGACCTTCTGCGTACAAATCGAAGGCTAAATACGGCCGGCCATTGACTGCTTACGCACGTAAATACGCGTACCGACGCGTTTATTAAAAACTACGACCACCCGTTCGTTCGTTAAACCTACAGAGTTTCTTCTCTATTTTTTTTGCAATAATGCACATCGCGTTGCAAAACGTATCTCGGGATGCCATCGTCGTGACGCATCTCGAAAATCGCGTAGGCAACCCTTTGTCGTTTTCGCAACTGGCGAACAGTAGCTAGAACCACGAAGCGTTTCTACTTCGTTGTTTAACGGATACGGTTTTCCCTTCGATGAACGCGAAGTCGTTCGAAGAATCGGGGAAATGTTTCGTGCAGACATTCGATCGTAGATCGTGTTGCATTGGTCAGGACCGAATACCGAGATATCGCATCAATCGGTTCACTGGTTTCAATTCAGATTATTCTTAGTACTGAACAACTTGTTCATACATATTTATCCGAGGAACACTGCAAACTTAGAATAACACTGTACGATATTCGTTCGAGACACGAGATCTTACTCCATAAATCTATGATAAATTATTGGGATATTTCAAAGCGTGCACTTTGCGCGGAACGCATGCCGTGTGCATATGGGAACAACCCGAGAACCTTGACTGCACTTTCGCGGAACTCGCGGCGCATTTCAATGGACCTTCACGGTTCGACCGATTTCTCGATACACTTTCCAGGGAATTTTTCAATTGTTTCAAAAGCCTCGCGGCTTTCGCGGCATGCCGCCGAAATTTCACGCGAGCTATACCTTCGCGTTCATCTCCGGATTCCGAGCACGCACGTTCGCGCTTCGCGTTAAAAGCCTATGCGTATCACCCATGGGTATTTACGAGTTCGACTTTCTCTGTTCGTGTTCTAGCACGCGTACACCCCCGTTTAGAAGGCTCGGAATAATTTCGAATAGTCACATCTAGGAGGTATTTCGTGTTTACCGATCGTGATAAAAATCGATTCAGTGTTTAATTTAATGAAATTGTTGGAACGTTTTCGATGCGATTCGTGGACCATTGCATGGGATAGTCAGTAGAATAATGCGTATACCAATAACGCGGATGGGTTAATAACCACGAAGAGCGACAGGCGATGATCGAAATTAGATTCCGGTTCTCTGTCCTTAACATTGAACGGGCTGCTGTCCGACCTTACGCGCGGATGTTTTGCAACTCCGGAGATTTCACTTGGACAGCCCGTATTCTTTGTTTGCCAGGGAACATCGATCGAGAGCGGATCGCGAGCGGGAATCGTCAATAAGGATCTCGATCGCGGCCTACCGCGCCGTGCCCAGAGAAAGCGAACTTCGTAAAAGCGAATTCGAAGTAGAAAACGTGTTGTCGTCGGTTTCGGCGCCGATCGGTCGCCTCTCCGTTGATTTGACGCGTTTGACGTAACGAACGTGCATAACTACGCATCGTTCTCGGTCCCGATTTCATATTTCGTGTAACTCTGCATAAATACTCGCCGTCTAGTCATCGCGAGTGTAATCGTGAACCTTGAGCAACGCGAGCTAAAGCATTCTCGGGCCAAGATCGAGAATCGATGACTCGTACGTAGGTACATGGTTCTCGATTTCATCCGCGACGACGATGACGAAACCCGTCGAGGCGCCTTTAGGAATTTCATGGAAAGTGCCTCGCATCGTCATCGATTCCTCCCACCCGGCCGGTCAACCGGTCCGGATGCCTTTATTCTTTTATCTCGATTCGTTTCCTACAGTTCGCGTGTCCAAAAAGGCTTGACCCGCGTCGTATCTGGCGATGAGACGACCTTGTCGTTGGTCGGCACCGGTAGGCATCTCGTCGATACGAGCGGAAAAGATTCGTTGACCGGATCCTTGCGGAAACGGTATCAGGGAAAGCAAGTAAGGATCTACCGGGAGAAAGTCCTTTCCTGTTCCTCCCCATCGGTTCATTTTATTTTCAAGCGTCGTTATCGCGCCGACACCGGTTCTTCGACGCCCCGACTACTTGGAGGTGATTCGGTCGCGAATCGCTTCTAAACATCGTTTCGAACGTACTCTCGCGATTCTTGGTTCGACGATGCGTTTTGCAACGTGTCCCGAGATCACGTACGTGCCTCTTCTCGGGCAATTACGAGTTATTCCGTCTTTCCTCGAAACGCACGGTGTTATAGTTTGTGCAACGCGAATAATACACCTCCGCGGTGCATTTCTATAACCGTTTCCGCGTTTCGCAATAACTTTCCGTTTTGCGACAGACGATCATCTTCTGAGAACGAGCGAATTCCTCACGGATTTTTGAAACGTCACGCGAGCCGTTTGAAACTTTCTAACGACCGCGAGAACCTTTACGCAATTTCCTTCCGGTACTTTCGATCTCGAGCTAATAAGTCCTGTTACTGCATCGATCAGCAATTCCTTTTGCATATTTTTTCGATCGATCGAGAAGGTTGCAAGGCGTTCAAAGACAAATGTAAATGCACCGCGCCGAGTGGTTCGACGACATTATCGAAAGGTCAACGCAGGATTCTCGATGCGGCGCCGCCGCGCAGTTAAAAGTCACCGCGCGGTAGGAAGGTTCTCGGGTCACGTAAACGCCGCCGTACAAACGAGTAAATCAATTTTTTATTAGCGGGCCCGAAGCAGACGATCGTCTTTTCTTCCAAACAGATCGCGTTAGACCGCGGTAGAGGTAGAGCGGCGCGACAGAGGTCGAGCGAAACGGGAAATTCGCGGCGGAATGTCGTCTCTGTCAAGGATTACCGGTGCATGGGACACCTATCGTTTGCGACTCTCAATTAAATGTCACTCGCGATGCAACGACAAGAGTGAGGCGGTCTCGGAACATATGGACGCGAGTCTTGTCTATGTTTACGCTTCTTCTCTCTCCGGTTGCTTTTATCCACGAGCGATTACTGAGAAATCCAGAAACCGCTGTGCTCGCGTACTCTGAAAGAACGAGGATGGAAACGATAGAACATAGGGTCGAGTACAAACGCGCTTCTGTACCATCGTTCGTCGTAATGATTAGGAAATGTGTGTCTCATCAGGGACGTTCTCTCAAGAGCTTCGAATAGGTCTCCCGATAGCGTTCGGCTGTTTCTCGAGCCGACGCGTTATCAGACCCGTGACGCGGCTCGGATGGTCTTTGCGAGTGAAACGCTTCTGCGGCGGCTTCAAGGCCGACGAGATACTGCCTCTCACTTTCAGCCATGCTTCGGGACCTCGAGTCCGCCTTTCGCCGTCTCCTCTCTTCTTCTTATTTCGTTTGGTTCGCTCTCTCTTTCCTCCCCCGGAATTCTTCTCGGGTTCATCTTCCTCGAGAACGATTCCTCCTCCGCAAAGGACGAAGAACAAAGGTCGGAACGGTGGGAGTTCAAAGTTTTGGGAGTGGTAGACACACAATGCGCGCGCGAGATGTATAAAAGATGAGAATGTGGAGTGGCCACGACGACGGGAAGCACACGCCCTCGACATTCCATCGTTCTCGCTTGGAATTTCTCCTGCTCGCATCCCACTCGGCCGCGCGTATGGAAATATGCAAATTAGGAAAGTCGCTCATTAAGGGATCGCGTCAGACCCTAGGTCCAAGGTCGGTCCGTTCTCGAGGACGTCCGCCTCGACGAGCATCGACACCGTGGTGTTCGTTTCAAAAATTTTATTCGATTAATTTACATTTATACAGTAAGTACCTCGAACAGGGACAGCCCCTTCCGCGTATGTACACGTGTACGACGTTGCGATTTTCGAATGCGTGAACGAATTTCGAGACGCGAGATCGTAAGATCGACGCCGATCCCGTTTAACGAAGCTAGAAAGTTCTCGCAGATCTATCCTCTGCGATACGGTTTCGGTTTAACTTGCACCTCTTCTCTTTGAGTCTCCTCGACCTCTTCCTGCAACGGCTTGCTTCCTCGCCCGCCGAACCTCCCGCGACCCGACGATTTCGTATCGCTGGCACCGATGCTCTTGTTGCGATTGTTCGTGGTCGCCCTAAAACGAACATCGTTCCATTCACGGTTCATTCACCCTCCTAATTTATTTGTTTCAACGAGGCGTCGAACTCCCGTC
The DNA here is from genome assembly GCF_001652005.2 of Ceratina calcarata. Classification (NCBI taxonomy): domain Eukaryota; kingdom Metazoa; phylum Arthropoda; class Insecta; order Hymenoptera; family Apidae; genus Ceratina; species Ceratina calcarata. The sequence continues at coordinate 92,136 of NW_017178369.1, forward strand.
GATACGCGACGCACGCGTTTTAATATCGACGGGAGAAGACGCGAACGTAAATGTTGGTTACTTGGATTTTGGCGTCGTAGATTCCGCGGCGGTTTGAGTGGATTCTCGGTGATTGCTGGTCCCCACTTGACTTCTCCTTCTCTTCAACGCGGCCAAGAGATCCTGGTTCGATCTTGCAACGGACAGATCTCGTTGTTACAAAGTGAAAACTTTACGAGATAATGGTAGAGTCGCGATTACCTGAAGGGTCTGACTCCGCTGCGAACTTTCTTGGAGGCTTCGGTCGTCGTAGTGAGAACTTCTTCTTGCTGTTCTTGATTCTCGTCTAGTTCTTCCTCGCCTTCTTCCTCGGTTTCCGCCGGCTGCTCGATCGCCTTTGCCGTGGTCGACTGCGCCTTGCAAAATTAATCGACAACTCATTAGACATGCATCGAATCCGCACCGATGCGGATGTTTATGCAAACTGAAACGTTTATGCGCGTTACTCCGCACGTTGAATTTCCGTATAAATCGTTTATTCTTCGTGGCGTTCTATCGATTAGAAATAAACGATCGGACTCACGGCTGCCGTGGCCGCGGGTTTCCTCCCGACGTTCACCCGTCCTCTCGAGGACAATAGTCCTCCGAGTCTAGAGGATTTGGTGGGCGCGGGGGTGACCGGAGAGGCTGCTGGCTCCTCCTCGTAGTCGTAGTCCTCGTCCGCCGAGCTGACCACGGCTATCAGGCAACCGATCGCCACCATTCTGTAATTTCATTTGGCTGCTGCAGCAGGAAATCGCGAAAAGCAATGATACGCGATGGTGAAAGGTGGTCGAGCATGCAGAAGATTGTTACATGGCAAATGCTTTCCTCGACGAATGTCAATGAACTCTCTTCTTCCCTCTCATGCTTCGCGATCGGTTCGAGGAAAATTTTGGCCGTACGCCGGACGCGTTAAGTACTCGGAGGAATCCTTATCGGTTCGCGGATGACCACTTTCGCCAGGATCGAAAATAGAATCCGAGGACGTTGCTCGTCCTCCCGCGGGCGAAAGGGAGAGAGGGGAAACACGGAGAGACGCGTGTCGCGATGCGTAGAATCGGCGTGTGCACCGGAGAACCCGAGCCGTTTGCTGCACGCTCGTGGGTAGGTAGATCCGCGTATACGCCAGCTGGATTTTGACCTGTGACATTCACGTACGAAACTCACTTTCTCTGGCTCGTACAACTCGCTGCTCCCGGGATTGGTTACCACGAAGAAACCCTTGGAGCCGAGCGTGTACGTGAGGCGGCTCACAAATGTCACGAGAACTAGACCCTCTCTCTCTCTCTCTCTTTCTCTCTCTTTCGTTCTCCGAATTTCACGAGGGATCAAAAGTCGGGACTCGGTCCGACCGAAAATCGAACAAGTATCGGTTGCTTTCTCGTAATTGGTCAATTTCTTTTTATTTCACTCGCTCGACCGCAGCTGCTCGTGACATAACGTTCGGTATTACTAGTCGCTCGTGAAAAGTGTCCCTGCTCATGTAAAATCCGAGAGAAGTTTCGATAACATTCTATGGGGTTGCGCAAGCCGATTCGAAGACGATCCCTCCGAACGCGCGTCTAATCGAAAACGATTTTCACTACCGGATCAAGCATTCGCGTAATTGCATAACGGGTGGTGTCATTATCAGCGTTCGTCGATCATCGACGTATCGATCGACGCTCGTGAAAATTCGTAGCGTTAAAAATGCGAGGGTCACCGAACTGTCCGTGTAACACCGATCGATCAAATAGTCGGGGCGGTTTTTAAAAAAAACGGATGAGGGGGCGGGAGGAAAAAGCTACTTACGAGAATATAGCGAGCTTCATATCGAATGGCCGCGCGTCGTCTGATGAACGGAGTTCGAAGTTGGAACTGTTACCACGGGCACCAAGTCGCCAAGAATGAATATGTCCAGCAAGCGTGGAGGGAACCGAAAGCACACCAACTGCAATCGCGGAGGCTGTGTACTTTGGAGTGCCGAGTCCAGTTTCCCCTTCCCTTTATATGTATATCTATATACACATATACATATCGCTCTCTCGTTCTCGCTCTCGCTCGGAGTTACCACTGTGTGACCGTAACCACCCGTCGTCCACTCATCCTTGGCGATTACCCGTTTCACGCGTAAGCTGAATTCACCCACCACCGAATTCACCGTCCCCCGACTCGTCTTTCTACTCGTCGTCGACGATGCATTCGAAACTCGTAGCCTCCGCTCGAATCGACTGTCACGATCGAAACCAACTCGTTCGGTATAGAATATGCGATTTCTTTAAAGGAACGACGCAGAGAGGGAGAGAGAAAGAGAATTTAAAAAGCGTTCGAGGACGACCGATCGCGAAGGAACGAATCGCCCCGCTTAGAACGCGTTTTATATTATAGTCGGATCGAGCATAAGCAGTGAAAGTGAACGATACACGACGGCAATATCGTACTATACAACAGATTTTGAATCGGTTTATTTAGAGAACAGAGTTACAAACAATTGTTTTCTCGAGATAATATCAATTGCACGTGGAGGTCGGCTCGAAATTCCTCTCGAAGACATTCAGGATCTTCTCTGTAAATGTCAAGGGGTATTGCGACGAGTACGTACAATTGCTACTATCGGTCCGTAGCTGTAGGAATGTGCGACGTGAATCACGATCTTGTCTCCACGTTTTTCCATCGATCATCGTGTCGATCGTAAAGAAGGGCTTCTATTCCTGCCGTGGCGACTCGAAAAAAAAACGTTGCAAATTCCTTCGTAGAAATCGTTGCCTGAATCGTTGAACCGGTACGCTGGCGAAGCTCCTCGTGCTGTCACCTCTCGGTAGTGCCTAGCAGCGTTCTCCAAAAGGGTATCCAGGCCCCGAATTCACTTTCCTTCTACTATTAATTCGCTAGAAGTTCGAGACTCGTTTACGCTCTCGAGATACGCGAGATCGAATTTTTTATTACTTTCGAGCGAATCCGAGCGAAGTCAGTAAACAGGGTCTTGCTATTCTGTAAAAGGTAACAAAAACCTGGTTCGGTCGTCTTCGGATTCGAGACAGACGCGATTTCGATACCGGGTCCAGGGTGTGAAANTCTATATACACATATACATATCGCTCTCTCGTTCTCGCTCTCGCTCGGAGTTACCACTGTGTGACCGTAACCACCCGTCGTCCACTCATCCTTGGCGATTACCCGTTTCACGCGTAAGCTGAATTCACCCACCACCGAATTCACCGTCCTCGACTCGTCTTTCTACTCGTCGTCGACGATGCATTCGAAACTCGTAGCCTCCGCTCGAATCGACTGTCACGATCGAAACCAACTCGTTCGGTATAGAATATGCGATTTCTTTAAAGGAACGACGCAGAGAGGGAGAGAGAAAGAGAATTTAAAAAGCGTTCGAGGACGACCGATCGCGAAGGAACGAATCGCCCCGCTTAGAACGCGTTTTATATTATAGTCGGATCGAGCATAAGCAGTGAAAGTGAACGATACACGACGGCAATATCGTACTATACAACAGATTTTGAATCGGTTTATTTAGAGAACAGAGTTACAAACAATTGTTTTCTCGAGATAATATCAATTGCACGTGGAGGTCGGCTCGAAATTCCTCTCGAAGACATTCAGGATCTTCTCTGTAAATGTCAAGGGGTATTGCGACGAGTACGTACAATTGCTACTATCGGTCCGTAGCTGTAGGAATGTGCGACGTGAATCACGATCTTGTCTCCACGTTTTTCCATCGATCATCGTGTCGATCGTAAAGAAGGGCTTCTATTCCTGCCGTGGCGACTCGAAAAAAAAACGTTGCAAATTCCTTCGTAGAAATCGTTGCCTGAATCGTTGAACCGGTACGCTGGCGAAGCTCCTCGTGCTGTCACCTCTCGGTAGTGCCTAGCAGCGTTCTCCAAAAGGGTATCCAGGCCCCGAATTCACTTTCCTTCTACTATTAATTCGCTAGAAGTTCGAGACTCGTTTACGCTCTCGAGATACGCGAGATCGAATTTTTTATTACTTTCGAGCGAATCCGAGCGAAGTCAGTAAACAGGGTCTTGCTATTCTGTAAAAGGTAACAAAAACCTGGTTCGGTCGTCTTCGGATTCGAGACAGACGCGATTTCGATACCGGGTCCAGGGTGTGAAATGCGCGGCGGGAACAGGCGGATGAAAATTCGGTGGTTTTCTGCATCCGGGCAGTAGCGCCATCGGGCGAAGTATCCGGGTAGGGAACTAAAAGAGTCGAAGAGGCTGTCTGTCACTTGTTGCATCGCCGTCGGGCCGACGTACGCTCGCTCTGAGACCGGCGCCCGCGTGCTCTCGCCGGTCGCGATCCACCGCCTCAGTAGTTTTGAACGACTTCCCGAGCGAAATCGCCGCGTTCCTTTCGGTAAATGGTAACTGTGCGTTCGAATCGTTCTCCGGAAGAATCGCGCGAGTCGTCGGTACCGCGTGTTCCTCGCCAGTGCATCCTTGGACTTCGTCTCGTTTCGATTGCTGCTGCATCTGAAAGACGGTGCATCATGGTGAGTAAGCTGAAATCATAATTGTACGTCGATGCAAATTCCCGAACTCGTTTGGAAGTTCGCAGCGTTTCACGGTGTTTCGCGGTAGCACCGACTTTAAACCGGTTGAAGTTTAAATCGCGTATTATTAAACGGAGGGATAGTGTCGGTCGAGAAGGCGGCTGCTGCCAGCCAGAAACATAATATATCCAGGTAAAATTTGAAGGAATTTCGAAGAATACGGCAGGTTGTTCGTATTCACGGTGAATCTCTGCTTCTTCCGAGAAGAGGGAGCACAATGGCCGGGTACGTACAATAGGTGCGATCGTGCGTGCGTTCCTGCGTGCTCGAAAGGAGCCTAGCCTCTTCGACTCTCTGTCGTTCATCGAGCCAGATATTTCACGATCGACCATCGTATCGAGGTTCTTTCCTCCTCAACGGCTTCGTTCGAATTGTTTTCTGGGCCACAGCCCAGTCAGCATCGGGAAATCGATTTTGGATCTCGTTACGAGTTCGTTAAACCGCTCCCGCGTATCGAAAGAATTGACTCCAGTAAAATTTGGCAGATTCTCTGTGATACGAGATGAACGCGGTGTACAAACGTCCACGCCGCTTTCATCTTTCTCTTTCTCTCGCGCTCCTCTTTCTCTCTCTCTCCGTCTTATCGTCTCGGTCTCGCAGGCTAGCGTACACGAGCGTTTTTTCTTCGAAACCAGTTTCCAGCTGTCAGTGTCCAGTTTCTCGCGATATACGTGTACGGTACACGCATAGGCGAGAGGCGTATGGAACAATTTTTGCACGTTTCTCGGTATGCATTGCTCGGGCTTGACCCACGCTCTCTCTTTGTCCAGTGTTCATTTTTTTTTTTCGGTGGTTTCGTACGAAGGACGATCGAACGCGCGAAACAAAGCGGCGGTGTAACGATTCTTGCTCGAGATGTGGTCGGACCGAAATAATTTTCTCCCCTAACGAAAGTCGAAGGGCGCGCGCGTTACGACGAAAATAGGCGGATGCTGGTTTACGTTCTCTCAGAGTTCATTCATAGAAGCGAGACGAACGCGGTACGGGGAGAGTACCCGGGGTACGAGGCACAGGAAGAGACCCGAAAAAGAATTAGAGGAAGAAAGAGAGACAGAGAGAGAGAGAGTGAGGGGGAGGACGGATGGGATCGCGGACGAGGGCTGATTCAAGAGGCTCGAATTCGTTGGCCGTGCCCTGCTTGCAGTGCCGAAGGAACACCGTGTCTTCGTTCGCTGTGTTTATAAACCGTCGGGGCTTCTGGCGTCGCGTAAATGCTTCGGGAACGAGAGGGTGGATCTTTCAGAAAGTATGCGAAGGCAGATGGTCGACGAAGGTGCGACCAGGTCAAATCTCTCAGGAGTCTCCCGTCCTTTGTACTTTTAAAGGCTTCTCTGGAATTTCTGGCCTGCGCATTTTTCACACGATCGAGTACGTGTCCGTTGGATTACGCGATGCGCGTCTCTTGCAGTCGATCTCCGCATAGAAATGGGAGTCAGCCGAACGAATTCGTACAGCGGTTCACGCGGTCGCGCGTGCATTATGCAGCAGGGAACAGCATTGTCTCGCGTAATTGCACGCTTTAGGCTTACATAAATATTGATGAAGAGTCGCAGAAACGACGCTCTAGTCTAGACGACGGAGCCTCGACCCCGTCGGTCTAGGCACGCGTCCAAACCGTTTCCCGCTTCCGTGTTAAATGTTTGGTGAAGCTCGGAGGAACTCTCGTAGAGATAGGAAAGACTCGCGCTACCGTTCGTATTCGCTCGAATCGTTAACGGTACACCGATAACTCTCTCGTTGCGCAAGCAGTCGTTCGCCTTGCGGACAGATCCGTGCCCTGCTCCTCCCCCGCTGATGAATCGACGAGACAAAAGTTGGTGAACGGCTCGAGGTAGACGGCTTTTCGTCGGGCCTCCTCCTCTCTTCTCCTTTCTCCCTCGCGAGAGGAATCGGGCGTCGAGGTCGGGACTCGTTCGCGTCTCGATGGCATCGATGATCACGCGTGCCGCGTAGGAGGATCCTCGGAGGAGACTGAGAGCCACTGGGGAACTCGTTGATACGGCGATGCGTCATAAGTAAATACGCGCCTACCTGTGACTCGTTATCGGCGTTAACGCTTCGACTAGCCGTGCAACGCGCGTCAGTACGTAGGCCTCGGTTCGCGCATGAAAACCGAGAGTCTCTTTCTTTCAGCGACCGAAAAAGTTGGGCCTGGGACCAGTGCCGCGACGCTTGAAAGCTCGCGATTCGTGCGTACAAACCCAGATTCGGATTGCACCGCGAGTTCACGACTCGTTTCCTCGTTCGATTCGCGTTCCAGCACCTGATGCCCGTTCTCTCGGTCGTTCCAGAGACACGGTCCGGCTCTTTCCATCTGTCCCCCACCTTTTGTTTCGCTCGCTGTACGCGCATTACGCGAACGAGACGCCGTCAGTCACCACACAGGCATCGTTCGCGCCGTCTGCCTCTACCTCCTCCTTCTCCTGCTCCTTTCCCTTCCCGGTTCCTTCTCCTCTCTCGATTAATTCTTCTCTCCCTCCGTTGTTCGGCTCGGATCCCGCGCTTCTTCGCCTTTTTGCCTCCTCGTTCCGTTCTCTGCTCGCGTCTCGGTCACGGTTAACGATATTAGCCGCCGGATCGATCGGACGGTCTGTCTCGGTGCAAGTTCAGTGTCTCGTGATCTTTTTCCCAAAAGAGTTCGTTCTTCGTCGCGAGAAGAGGTTCCATGGAAAAAGGATAGCAGGAGACAAGCCGTCGGATAGGCCAATTTGGTAATTAACCTTTGACACGCGTACCGAGCGACGTTCCCATACAGGCTTTAAGAGAGGCGGTAGATCTTCTCTCGGTGTCAGTGACACGCGCGGTTCGGTGACAAATCTCGCGACACTTTTTTCAAACCGCGGTTTTACAACTCAGGTTCTTCCAGTTTATCATAATACAAACTAGGGTCGATGCTTATCGAACGTTCCCTTTGATAATCAACTGATAATTGCACTAGTGCTTCCACGAAACGCGATCTCTTACCGGTTAAATATCCGCCGTTCGGGGAATATTTTTCGGCTGCGTTCAAATAGTCGTTGTAGGCACGAATCGGTGATAAAAAGAATGCGGCACGGGCCTGTCGTTAATTGTTATTGCACATTTTTTTTGCTCTGATTTTTGAAATCGCGATTGGCTGTTTCGTAACGCGAACGTCCTCGCCGTTTCTCGTTTACGTAAGCATTTCCAGCGACGATTACTCGAGCCACCGAGGAGAGATTATTAAAGAGAGGCAGCGTTTTAGGACTTCATTTTGCATGAAAAAGTCGGCAATTTTTGATGCCATTTAGAATACGTTGCCACCGAAATAAAAAGTAGAAAGCAAAACACTTGTCGATGCTGGACCGACCGTATAATTTACTCGTTGAAGAGTAATTGGTAATGAACGAACTAATTAATTGATTAGTCCTGCAGTATTCGATGTAGAAGACCTTTTTTATAGGTAATAGTAGTATCTACAACTTTTATTTAAAGTATTTCTCGATATTTTGAGAAAAAAAAAATTTTCATTTTTTTCGAGATTTTTCCAAGGGGTACCCCTTCAAATTTTGCGAAAATTTCTGTTCCTTTCGATGCTATCTAACCACGGTAATAGGATAACGAGGGCCACGGTAACGTAGGAGCCGGGGGGAAATTAAGGGAGTCCCCCTTTTACGATCTGAGAATCAACCGCGAATCGAGCATCCCGCTCGTAAATTACCTTCCCAGCCTCCTGTTCGCGTGCTTACAATTTTTTCTCATACAGTTACGTCAGACCCTGACTGAAGCGTTTGCGCAATCGATGGCGACAGCGTATATTTTTGTAATCGCGAGTCGTAAACTGACTCTAATGTATTAATTTCAAGTAGGCGCATATTTATGCGCGATACGTGTATTGCGTTTCCCTTCGTTTCGGCGCATCGCCGGGGTCGACCCAGCTGCTCTCGGACACGTGAAAACGTTTTGTCGCGAGAGAAAGGAAAGCTAACGGTATCACGAGAAACTACGATAAATTAATGAACGCCTAATTAGACTCTTTTTTTTCGTGTCGTCCAATACAATTTTCAGTTACTGCTGAATTGTTCACGGCGTTTCGTTAACAATACAAAATTTGTAATAGAAACGTGACAAAGTAGACAGATGGAATCGGTTACGGTCGTTGCTCTCGCTTCCGTTCCGGTTAAAATCGTAGTACCGCGCCGGGGAAATTCCGAGAATTTCGCGAAGAAATGAGTCGTATGCACAGCTGGAAATTAGAGAGCGGTGCATTCTTTCGCGGGCACGAGTCACGTAATCGAGTAGCGCGAGATAAACGCGCTGAGATCGGTTTCTCGTAATCAAGGTAACGCGACACCGTGGCCAGACCGCTGATATTATCCTGGCGCCTGCATAGTCTGCGACCTATCCGTAATAAAAAGTTTCGTCCTTGATTAAACGAAATTTCGTTGAGTAAGATTCGTAAACAGATCGTATTTAACTGTCGACGAAACGATCGATTCGACGACGTTGCGACATGTAGGACAATTATTGGAATTTCAGGCGGCGGTAGGCTGGGAGCGGAGAGATGGAGACGGCGGAAGAAGTCGAGGATAAAAAGAAAAAGGAGCACAGAGTCCTCTCGGTGGACAAGATCACCGTCGAGAAAATCGTGCTCGAGTCCTCGTGTGGGTCGCGCGAGGTTCTCCTGACGAAGAACGAGAGCTCTCGCAAGCTGTCGATCGAATCCGAAACCGGCGACACGATTCCCAAAGAATACGCGAAACCCGAATTGGGAATCAACGAAATCAAGAAGGCGAGCAGAATAAAGCCGATAAGGCTGACCAAGAGGCCTTCCATCGGCAGCATCGTGATCGCAGGACTGAAAAGCGTTCCGTCGAAGACGGAAGAGAAGGAGACGGACGTTCAGGGAGAGAACGAGGAGAACGAGATCGAAAAGATCAATGCGAAAAATCGCCTGGAGAAGAGTCGAACGAATATCGAGGAGCTGCAGCAGAACTTGGGAACGAAGATCGACGCCGACACGGCGGAGAAGTACAAGCGGAAGCTGTTGGAGTCGAGAGAGAAGGCGCTGAAGCCTGTGGACTCGAACGCGAACGAGAAGGGTAGAGTCGCGTTCGACGAGGAGTTCCTCCAGAAGCACAATCTGGACAAGAGATTGAAAATCGAAGAGTACGAACCGACGGGTACCACAGATCGACTCGACGAGGAGGGTAACGAGGAGGAACCTCGGTTAACCGAAAAGAACGCGAGACCCAGCTATAGCGAGAAGGTGTCCGAGGTGGAGAAGAGGTGGTCCGGCGAGTTCTTGAAGAACCAACTGGATCGCCGCTCCTCGGAGTCGTCCAGGTCCTCTTACGTGGAAGAGTGCAGCGTTTCCTCGCGGGAGAGCGTCGAGGAGTACGACGATTCCGAACGGTTCGAGCGGGAAGATCGAAAGACCGAGTTCGGCAGCCATTCGGCGATAGATCTCTCTGGAAACCAAACGTCGGAAGAGAATCTCGGGGACAGTACGCTGAGCACGGTCGGTTCAGGCTCGTGCTTGGAGGACAGGATCAAGTCGCTGGACGAGGACATCGAGGCGCGAGGAGAAATCGAAACAGCGCGCGAGGATGAGTGCGAGGAATCGGAGCGGCAAGAGGAATTAGCTGGGAGCGAGTGGAAAGAGGAGTCGCGAGATTCGAGGATCGACGGGTACGCGAGTCTGATAAAAGAATTCACGATGGAGGCTGGATGCTCGCGAGCGAGAAAAGAGGAGAAGCCAAAGAAGAAGCTCGGGCTTCGACGTCTGCTACCGGGCTTCTTCTCACCGAAGGACTCGCGGAAGGAATACAAGAAGAAGGAAGGGAAAGATCGGAAGAGACCTGACGACAGGTACTTCGCTCGGTACCAACAGAACGGAAACTACACGAGATCGCCGGACACGATGAACCTGAACGAAGACATCAAGAGGAACGTGAAGCTGGACAACAGCTTGAACGGATCGATGATCGAAGAGAGACTGGACGAGATCAAGCGGGAACTGTTCCCGGAGCAGGGGCTCATTACCAGCACTCCGGATCATTTGGCCAGGGACGAGGATCGGAGCCTCGCGCGCGATCAGGGTCACCCGCGATCGTACACCACCGACTCGAGTCTGAGCTCGATCGCGCCCGACGACAGGTGGAACAACGAGCGGAATCTCGGTATATCTCCGGACATCCGCAAGTTCGAGCAGAGGCAGAAGCGCGAGGAATTCGGGCAGAGGTACGGGCAACTGGAGCGAAAGCACAGCTTGCAAGAACCGAAGCCTTACTTCTTCCAAAGGAATCACGGCCCGTCGGGCAGGATCTCCGCCCCGCCCGCCGAGAGATATTTTGTCCGTCCCAGAGCGATCCACCCGATCGACAGGCCTCTCCCCGCGATCCCTCGCTCCCGAACGGAGCTGATCGACTACGACGAGAATTACCTGGCGGAAGAGGACGAGACGCGCGAGCAAATCGGATACGGGAAGCGGGAGCAACGTCATCCGAGCGAGCCGGGATTCTACGAGAACGATCCGACGTCCGGTTTGATCCTGAAATCGGTTTCGGCTCAAGTGAAGATCACTAGGCAGCCCATAGTGAATCAGAATCAGAGAGCACCGCTGGTCGGGAGATCGCCCAAGTATCTCTCCTCCGGCTCGAGCCACAAGTCCGGGGATTACGGGGATTCGAGTTGTACGCCGAATTCCAGCCAGAAGAGCGAGTTTTCGCCGACCAGCTCCAAGAGCGGCGAGTACTATCTGCACTCGCCTCGGAACAGCGCCTCTCCCAACGAGAAGGAGGGGATCTACGAGAACGAGAAGTCGCCGTCGAGATCTTCGACTCGTTGCATGGACGAACGAATCTACGACGAGACGCCCTCGTCGCCGTGCGAAAAAGGTTCTTACGAGGACGCGCTGAATCGGAGAACCGCCTCGCCTCGTCGAAGAATCGAACGCTCCGTTTCGCCGAGAGAAAGCGCGGAAAAACGCGAGGACGCGCAGAGACGAGAAGAACCCGCGACTCTCGATCCGTCGACCAGCGAGACTCGAGGTAAACCGATCTCGCCGTCGCGACAGTCGCTCTCCAGAAGATCTCGTCCGAACGAACAGATCTTGATAGCCTCGCCGAAGAGAGAATCCTTCGAAACGCGAATACCACGACCCACGGAGTCCAGGCGCTGCGCCAGGGAATCGCCCGTACAGATAACGAGCGCGCCTCGCGAGCTCGTCGACTCGTTCGACGCGAGCGGCCAAGACTCGGCCGGAAACGTCGCCCCCGCGAGAGGGCAAGGATCCCCCGCGAAAATCCCGCGACCAGAACCTGTGTACGGTCACAGAGGTGGCCAATTAGTCCCTGGCTCTCCAACGCGGGTCAACGTTCAGAGAAAGGATCCCGAGGACACGGTAGCTTGGACGCGTTCGAGTCCTCAGAAGAACGAACCCACGAGTCCGCAGACGAGAAATCCTAATCCGATAGCTGCTCAACGCGTTCCGCAACAGCAGCAGCAGCAGCAGCAACAACAACAAATCGAAGTCTCGTACGTGCAGAGAATCGGTGAACCAATGTATGGATCGCGGACAGCGACGGGATCGTTGTCTCCCTCGAAGCAACAGACGAGGCAACATCTGGAGGCGTTCTACTGGCAGCAAAAGGCGCTCGAGGCCCACAGAAAGTCCCTCGCGTCTCCGACGAACGTCGGTCAGAGACAGATGGGTCGAAAAATTGATTTACCGGAGGTCAGGGAGGCCGTGTACTGGCAGCAGCTCAAGAAGTTGGACGAGGAGCAACAGAGGCGCATCTATGAGCAGAACGCGATGGAGGAGACCGCGCGATGCAAGATTCGAGCAAAGAATCCGACGCGAACACCGGCAGCGAGGCAGCAGGAATCCGTTCAGAATCTTTCGATGCCCGGTTGCGGGGATCTTCGTTGCCCGAAAGGTAATCCCACGGGCAAACCGCCGCTCATGCAGACTCAGAAAGGGCAGAACCAGCCGGTTCTCATCGTCCGACCGCAGCAGGCGATTCGCGATCGACGAGAGATCCCGTCGAAGCCTGTAGACGCGAGCAGGCAGGAGGCTCAGAGATCCAAGAGTGCGTCTCCCCACTTCCACCGAAACGATCCGCAACCGAGGAAGCTGCAAGTCTCCTCGATCTACGAGGACGGAAAAGCTCCACCGGCTCCGATATTCAAAAGAGGCAGCTTGGTGGGCGGAGAACCGACCACGGTCGAGTACGCGACCGGAAGTGGCGCGAAGAGGGTCAGCTTCTCGAATCAATCGGCCGCGGGTGGACGAGATCTGGCCACTGGAAATTGGCCGACGAAGCGCGGCACCGCTCCCGAACCGCCGACCCGGAGGCACCGAAGCGAAGACAGTGTCTCCGACACGGATTCCGTGTTTCTGCATCAACGCGAGGCCGGAACCGACGAGTACGACGCCGACAGACCTCTGCCGCCTCTTCCCAAGGACCCGAGGATCGGACCAGGAGGAACCGTCCCTTGCGGCGACGTCCGGTGGAACTCCCCTCGACCACCGACCGGCGCTCAACGACCGCAGAAGGGTGAGTGTCCAACATGACTCTTTACGTGTTAATTACATTTTTATGGTACCTCTTACATTTCGATCTCGACACTTTATGCTCTATATGTATGTATTATGCTCTATATGTATATCCTTGAACGATGCGTATAATCTGCTGCTTACTGAAACGTACGTTAAGATCGGTGCCCCGTTGATCTCCCCGTTGAGTTCCGTATCGCGTTCCTTAACTTTAATCCGAATGGTTTGCTCGAGGGAGCCAGAGCGTCCGGGCAATTTCTTTTGGCGGCGTACTCGGTCGTGATTTTATCCGTGGAAGGTGGAAACCGCGTGGCACGCCGCGTATGACCGTGCATCTCAATGAGCCTCTCAAGGCAAACCGAGAGAGCGCCGAAAGCGCAGAGGCACGTTCTCGTTTCGCGGTAGACGAACCTCATTCTTACGCTTTAAGCCTCCTCGTCGTTACGCTTCTGCGTAAACCTACCCATCCTCCGTAAATACGATTTCGCGACGGTTATCGCCTCGCAATTTCATTTTCATTACGGTCGTAGCGCTCGCGGCACACGGCGAGGTTCCGAGGTCCCTTCGATCCTTATTCGCGATCGTTTTTCATCGATCCGCGCTTCCTCACACGAGTCGTTCGTCGGCCAATTCGGTCGATCGTATTCGTGATCAAAGTCGTCGTCTAGCCGGCACGGATTGTTCGTCGAATTTTCGTTGGGTCGACGTCGATACAGCGTTCAATATGTATGGAAATTAGGACGGCTTGGATGCAGATTCGCGGCGACGATATGCGGGGTTCGGGAAGAAAGTTGGCAGGCAGGATCGATCCTGGATCGCGGAGGGTGCAGGGAATCCGACGGATGTTTTCCGTCCGGTGAGTAGCGGAATCGGGGTGGGCGCGGGGGGTGGTCGTTCGGGATCGATCCCCGACTCCATTCCCGTGACGTCACGCGGTGGGAAGCGGGAACGGGTGGTGACGGATAAGAAGGAAAAGGGGGACGAAGCGAGAGGTCTCTCAGAGGGAGAACGGAGAGGGGTCGCAGTGCCGGGCAGATCCCGGCGACGACGACGACGACGTTCGTCCGTGCGGCTTTTCGGGTGTTGGACGGTGGTGCCGCTGGTTTCACGCACCTCGACGCATAGGTAGCGAACGGACAACGGCAGTAGTGGGTGCCGGTAGTGGGTGGTTGGTCGTGCCGGTCGGTAGTGGCGGCCGGGTGCCGGTGCCGGTGGCGGTTCGTATCTCGTTTCCCACGTCCGGCATACTCTCGGGGTCTCGCCTTTCGAATCCGAAGGGGCGCGATCGATCGCGACCTTCGAAGACGCGTGTCCGCGTAGGAGGAGAGCGGGGCGCCTCCGCGGCGAGAGACGTTAGTCGGGGAGAAATCAGCACGGAGGATCCTCGAGGGCGGCGGCAGCGGTTTCGAGCCGGTTCAGTCGCGTTTCCAACTTCCGGTTCGTCTCGCCGCACGGTCTCGCGACGCGGTCGAGACCCCGGACCGCGTTCGGTCTCCGAAGATTTGGTGGCAAGTGCGATTCGTGTGGGAAACGAGGAACAGTGCGGTTCGTCGGTGGAAAGATCGATCGACGAGTACCACCGAATCGCGTCAACATGGTCAGCAGGGTACACCTGATAATATTTCTCGTCTTCTTTCTGCTGATCGTATTCTTCTCGCTTCTCCTCTTCTCCTTCTTCTTCCGCGTGATTCTATAATCTTTCACGGGTCCTCGCGCATCGCCGGGCAAACGGTTCAGACCCGCCCCATCGACGCGCCGGTCTCTCATTCTCTCCGATTCGTCCCCGATCCGAAGCTGCACCCTCCGAACTCGAGGGGTAGGTCGTCCCTTCGTCGTTCACGGTTAATTTCATTCATCCTCGCGTCCCGAACGGGAGAGACGGGAAGCAGGGCCGGCGTTCCTTTGACCCAGTGATCCGATTCGGTGGCTGTCTGGTGGCACGGTCGAGTACACCCTCCGCGAGAACCTCTCTGCATCCGAAAGATGGCGACGTGACGAGTGCCGGGCGCCGCGCCGGGACGCTGCGGCGACCGTCCCTCGCGTATTCTACCCGGCATTCCCTTTGATCTCTCGATCTTCCGAACGGATAGACCGCGTTCGGATCTTCCTACCTCGCGACGCGTATCTCTCCCTTCGACATTGGGAAAACGAACGATCGAACGAGTCCGCGAGTCCGAGTGACGATGGACCACGACCGAGCGGGAACAGTGCGCGACCGGACGGGGTCCAACTCCCTCGCAACGACGCTGATACCCCCGAGGCGCTGAAGCGTTCGCGAAACATGTTGATGCGTTGGAAGAGCAAGGACAAGAGCTCCGGGAAGAGCTCCTCCGCCGGCGGCCCCAGCCTCGGCAAGAAGAAACGAAAATTCGGCAGAGAAGGTAAGCGACGACGTCGCTGCACGCTCTTCCTCGTTCTCCCTTTTTCCCTCGTTTCTCGCGGTCGTCCCGCGGGAATCGCGTCGATCCTCGCGACGATACGAATGCGACAAGGTCGAGTCGAGGCCTCCAGCGATCTTCCTCCTCGCCAACGGTTCCCTCGATCACCTTCTCTCCCCTTCGCCCCTGCGTTTTCGCGTGGTCTCGCGGGTGCGTCGCACCGTCCCGAGGCGGATGAACCCCGTGGTCGTCGTCCCGATTCCTGGAAACGTCGAGGGCAGTGGGATAAGGGCGAAGGGACGCGTAACCCTCACCTGTATGGGTCTCGGGTCGACAGCCTAACCGGCTACACCCTGTCACACGGTTCCTCGACGCTTGCGCGCAGGTGACCGCGTACCCCTTTCCTCTTTCTTCGCACCTCGTCCCGCGACCCCTTTCGCGTTTCTCTCCTCCCGTCGCTCTCCTTCACCGGCGAAGGTGTTCTTTCCGTTCTCTTCTCGGTCGTGTCCCGGGTGTGTACACACCCCCGCGCTCGCTTCCGCTATCGGCGGTCGCGATACCACCACTGGTATCGTCAGTGGCACCTCTCGCTCCGGCAGCGAGAACAGCAGCGGCACCGGCAGCGCCTGTGTCCCACCCTCTCACCCTCTCTGGCCGCTGCTCCTGCTCCTGCTGCTCCTCCTGTTCTTGCTCCTGCCCCGAGAACAGTTACGTCGCATCGTTCTCTCGCGTAAGATCGTTATCGACCGGCCGATCCTCGGGGCGAGGACGGCTCGACTCGGACGATGCTCGACCGTCGTTCGACCTCGGTCCGCGGCGTGTTTGCGGCCGACCGACGTCGCCGATGCGAGGACCTGCTCCGCGACGCACCTTGAGATCGAGACGAGTGTCACCGAACGGATCCCTGTCGTTACCGATATCCAAATCTCTGTTGTCGCGCGAAAACCCCACCGAACGGAGATGCGTATATTCGTCTGGAGGCATTGCGTGTCGTTGGACGGTAAGAAACCGACCCTCTATCATTATTCGTATCACTCTGCACCGAGTCCTCACCCCCCGACGATTGCATCCGTTTATTTTACGCTCGCTTGCACCCTGGCTCCTCTCTCCGCCCTTAGAGGACACGTGCTCACCCGAGATTCGTTTCGAGATTTCTCCGCTCGAGAGGAGGTTCGAACGAGGCACTCGCGCGAAACGCACGCTCGCGTTTCCTCTGTCCGTCCCGATCACCGTATCTCTTTTGACGAGCACGAACGAGACGAGTTCCCGAGAAGAGAGGCTGATCGATCGCGAGAAAGAGTAATTCGCATCGTCGTTCTCCGGTCGTCGCGTCGGGTCACTTTATTTCACGCTCGGTACGTGCGCACACCGCCCACCCAACGGTGCGAGTGCACGTTACTTTACGACGGCGACCGTAACGGAGGGATGCACTTTGCGTTTACCGAGTAAACGGCCATTTCTAGTCTGCCGTAACGCCATCCTGCTGACCCAGTTATAGCCGCCGTGCGCGAACTTGGACCGTGTCGGGTCAAATCCCGTCGCCAGCCGTGCGTCCGTCCGTTGGTTGTCAATCTGGAAATCGGCAACTCGGTTTTAAACATCTTCGTCTCGCGACTACAGCTTCCTTTAAGAGGTCGGTCGTTTAATCAGAAGGGAGTGACCGGCGTGGATGGATCACGACGTGACCCAGTTTCCCTTCGGACGCGGGGTGCGAATTTGAATCTTGCAAGAACCGTCGTTCTCGCGACAGCTCGCGTTTCACTCGAATCGCGCGAGTGCTCGCCATTCGCGCGCTGACCTAATTACGATCAATCCTCTGCCGTCTCCACGAACGAATCGAGGTCGAAGCGAAGCGTCGGCTTCTCTTTCCTCTCGCGATCTCCGAACGCGAGCTTTTAAATTTTAAATTGGTCGCGGTGGACCGAGCGAATTTCGATCTCGCTGGATGAACTGCATTTGCCTCCGTCTTGTCCTGCCTGCGCCACGCATGAACTTTGCAATTTGCCAATGCCCTCGAGCGATTTCGACTCGATTTCCCATCGATAACGATTTCGTTTACCCCCGAGTGGTCTGACCCGTTTGCATAAATAATAAAATGAGAAATATGCCGGTCCCTTTGAAACAGGGACGACGCGAACGGAAAGCCAGAAGTGAATAGGGAATGAGAGAGAGAGAGAGAAATGTTCCGCGAAGAAACGCGAAGGCGGTTAGAATTCGTTTTCCTCTCGGCGTACGTTTGCTCCTTCTTTGGCTCGCATCCGGCCGTCGGGCTGTACGTGCTCGGAAGCGCTGAATCCCGAGAGGAGACCGGCAAGCTTTCCTCTTATCCGTCTTTCTTTCCGTATGACAAAGGATTCGCGTTGATTTAGAATTACGCCTTTCCGCGTCGTGGAATCGTTTATCGACTTAGCTCGCGAAGTTGCGTGTAAAACCGATAAAAACTCACGGTAAATTTGTCGACGCACGCTCGAATAAATTGGCCCGCGCAACGAATATCCGCGGTGCGTTTCTTCGTTAATTTCGCGAACCGAGCAGCAGTTTCAGCTCAGCGGAGAAACGAAATAAAACAAAGAGTGTACTCGTGCGCTCGTTCGTTTTGTAGAGCACCGGGATCGGAGCGTCGCATTAAAGAAGACGTCCTCTTAGAGCCACCGCGAGGCTAACGCACGTTTAAACCGATTCGGTGAAACCATCGATGATCAATCAAAGGTCGTGTTGTTCCAAAAAAGACTGACTGAACAGATGGGGGAGAGAGAGAGAGAGAGAGAGAGAAAGAGAATTTGCCGTTCTGCATCTTTGATATTTCACGACAGCGTCCCACCCCTGGAGTACCATAAAACCTAGTTATGCGAGGGAAATAGGTCGAGCGCCCTGTGAACTTGCCACCCCCGCCCGCTGTAACTTTGTTTCAAAGTAAATCATTCTGGTCCGCGCTATTTACTCGGCGTAAGCTTTCCCGATTCGCTTTGACGAGTTCTCCGACCATCTTACCGATGAAATATGCTGAAACAGTCATTAGAGACCTAGTCGCTCGTGTCTTTTGCGCCGCGTCTAGTTAGATTCGTACTGGTGATAAAGGTGACTCGCACGTTTCATCGAGTCGCATCTACTTAACGGAGTTGGTCCGCTCGAGATTAATAGACGGTCGCAGTTCAGGTATGAGATTGAATCAGAAACGACTCGAAGCCAATCGAAACGAGGGCAAACGGAGTAATTGTTATTAGAGCGATTAGATGCGAGATCGCATTCTTGGGTAGATTATCCCGTGGATGAGGGGATCGAGAAGGTGCAGAAGGGGTGGTAGAGGGGACGAGACCGAGGTCGGGGTCGGGGCAGGAGAGATGAGGAAGGACCGCACCCACCCCGGTTTATCGACCGGGTTACACCCTTAGCCGCTCGCCCCTCTCTCTCGCTCTCGCTCTCTGTTTCCCTCCCGCTTGCGAATTTTCCTCCTTACTCGAATTTTCTCCGTTTGTTCACCCGCGAACGGAAAAAGAAAAACGATTCGCGGAGAAACTGGGCTACCGAGTTTGCGAATCGATCCCGCGGCGCGATAAAACTTATTTTCGAACGAGGCGATTTCCCGAGGACCGTGTTTCGCTCGGCGTTTAGAAAATTTCCCGCACGGTCGGTCGATGATTTTCGGCAGCGAGCAGCGAGAATCGAAGTCTGGACGCGGGCCAAAGTCGCCGCTCGCGGGTCCTTCGACCCCGTTCCTTCCCTTCCGGAACACGATCTTTGGCGCTTGCTCGGAGACATAAAACGGCGAAGCATTCGCGTCTCCGCTACGAGCCTCTGTCAAAGGGTACGCGAACGGATAGAGATCTCCGTTGGCTCCGCACGTTTCTCGTTTCACGTTTCACACGTAACTGGATGGGGGCGAAGGGACGTCGATCGCTCTCGGCATTGTCCCGCGGAGCGCGTTTAGCTCGCGATCGCGGTTATCTCGCTTGACGACCCTTTCGTCGCGACGACGTCGAGCCGCGAACAGCGGTGAAAAGGCGAAGCGGCGAAGAGTCGAGTGGTGTAACAGGAGCGCAGGAAACGAATCCTCGGGCCCCTTTCCGTTCGGCTTCGAATTTCACGCGGTGGCAAGGGGGACAGGGAGAAAGACGGAGAGAGAGAGAGAGATCCCTTTAGTTTTTTACGCTATGAAACGAGCTTCCGTCCGCGTCGCGTCGTCGGCGAAAGCAAACGAAGATGATTCAATTGCGACGCAGTTAACGACAATTGCTCGACGTGCACGGTACGCACAGAGTCCCAGAGAGGAGGAACGGGGATCGAGATCGAAGGATGTATACGCGCGTGTATACGCAGGGTGGGCGGAGGGAGACGCGGGAACAGAGATAAACGGAGAGCGTGTGGTTACCGGGAAGAGAAAAAACCGTGGGAGGAAGAGAGGCGAAGACGCGTCGGCGGAGGGCGCGCTGCGTGGAGCAGAGAACGGAGAACGCGGAGGGAAACGCCATGGAGCAGGTTGGCGCGGCGAGGAGAGGCGAGGGTTCGCGGTGCAAGCTCGTAGGGAGCGTCGGCGTCGGTATCAGTGTGCATGCGGACGGCGAGTCGGGTCGCCGGTGTGGTCGTTCGCTCGCGTCGCATCGCCCACCGACCGAGATCGACACCCGCCGTTTTACCGCCACGATTTCGAACGGATTCGATCGGGGGACCGCGGCTCCTGTTCGATCCACAGTGCCGCGCGCGCCGTTCGACGATGCGGGAAAAGTTGGTGCGTTCGCGATCGAGGAGTGTATTTCTGGGGACACGATTCAGCCGAGACCGATAATCGATGAAAAGAAACCCGAGTATTTTTGGACGACGACGACGGGACGAAAGGACAATATTATAACGCGACGCGGGATTCTCGTTCGGTAGCAGCGTCTTCTCCGCCTCTCACCGGCTCTCTCGTCCCATGCGTCGGATCCACTCGCACGACCCGTTCTCCGACGGAAACCATGGATCACGCCGGACGGGGGGCGATTAAGCGCGAGCGTCCTTGACCCAACAAACGCGAATCTTTCTCCCGGTCCCGCTTGCGGCAGCGACGAAACGCGTGGAATCCCTCGGATCGGTAGACGCGGCAAACCTATATTTAGCCGATCGATCGTCGATGCGGGAGTTTTTTCGCCCGGACGGGACACGGGCACCGAAATAGACGCTCGGCCGTACCGTGTGCGGCGGCAGATCGACGACGCGATCGTCCTTGACCCGTGGAAAACGCGTTCGGGTGGACGCGACCCGCTCTCCTTCGCGCTCCAACGGTTCGGTGTACTCGGCCGATTCGCTGAAAAAATAGACAACGACACGGGGATCGAGCGTCGTTGGCTCCTCAGCGGGGAAACGACGCGACGATTCAATTAAGAATTCAGTTTTCCCCCCCGTTAAGGGGTTAACCACCGCGATCTCGTTTCTCGCGTCGAAGCGACGGTAGCTAGTCGTCGGGACTGGAAAAAAGGGTTCTCGGTAAAACGTGGAAAAAGGGGAGTCGCGTGGAAAAAGAGAAACGGCGAGACGCGCTTTTCGGAACCGTACGAGGAGAGAGAGTCAGGATATAAAAAGAGTCACGACGACGACGACGACGACGACGACGACGACGCAATCGACACGGTTGCCAAAGGGAGCGGAAAACGAAAGCTATCGTCCCCTGCAGCTTCTCTCGTTTCGGCGAAGCATACCGCGGATATCATTGATAGACGTCGATCCTCCTCTCGTAGGTTTTAACGACGTCCAAAGAGGAGAGTATCGTCGGCAAAAGTAAAGTCGAATCAGAATTCTCGATTGATCGGACGGGGGACGCCTCCGGTCGTTGGTTTTCCTTCCGTTCGTCTTGCGCATTCACCGGCGTTAACGATCTCTTATAAGGTACTCGCAGGCCGGTGAAGAGGTGTACGGCGCGTCGCGAAGACAAAAAGAATCGCGGCGCGACGGGAACGAGAAAGAAACGACGACGGTAGCCAGTAGTGAGCGGAGAGTGGTCTCGTTTCATTTTCCTCTTACCGCGCAGCCTCTTCTCTCCTCTGCTCTTCCTTCTCTCTTCACCGGTTCGTTTTGTCCCCCCGAGTCAGGGGTGAGTCCGTCGACTTTCTCGTCCCTCGCCGATTCCGCCGGCCGCTCGCGGAATTTCGAATCGGTCCCGAAACGGGAACTCGAAGAACCACGCGCAATTCGAACGAACGACGAAATTGGTCCTTTCGCCAGCGTCTCGTTGTGTCGAGCTTCGTCCGATCGTTCTCTCTAAACGAACTGGTTCCCGTTCTTTTGGTTCTGTCTCTTCTACGAGATGCGTGCATCTCGACATGGACGGACTCGCTCGGTTTCCAACGGGAACAAAGACGGCTTTGTCGCGGAGAAAAACATACGCAATGAGCGAAACACCGTACGCGATCGATGGTACTCGCGTGCGCTCGGTTCGAGGCACGCACGCACGCACGCTGGAGCGTGGTTTGCACGCAAGCCGCAAGGCATAGGTAACCACGGATCTACGACGGTATGTGTCCCGGTTCGATCGGTTTATCTTTCCCGGTCGCTCGAGTAATCGGATATCGGGACACTTGCCCTCCTCCGAAGATCTCGCGTAACGCTCGACCACCGATAATTCCAGTCGGTTAATTACTGTCCACGCGGTGCGCGCCGAATCCGCGCTTCGACGATCGATCGTTTCCTCTCGTTTTCGGACCCCGTTATTAGCCAGCCCGTAATTAACGGTGATAACGAGGCGAGCGCGCGCGTTCCTCGGTAATTGGGAGCGCGACGGTCAAACGGCGAGAAACGCGACCGGGTTCTTTCTCAACCTTTGCCTTCCCGGTTTTACGAGCCTCTTAACCGCGTCGGCTCGAGTGTCGCGGCCGATCGAGGCTCGTTGTGCAATTCCGCGAATCGACGCGAGCAAAAGTTTTCTCGCGTCACTGCGAAGGGCCTCCTCCTCCTCCTCGTTCTCTACCCGGAGCAGCGTCGGCCAATTGCTCGAGGTCCCTGAATAATCGCGATTAAAGGGCAACGAACGAACGGTTCGGTGGCCGAGTAGAATGAGCGCGCTTAACCCAGTTCCGACGCGAATTTCGCTGCCTCGATTTATGGAGATCCCCCGCGAATTCCGCCAACCGAATCAGATGAAATTCGAGGTGGCGGCGGCGGCGGTCGCGTCGTCGCCGTCGTCCCTCGGAATACTTCTCGTCGTAATTGCGAGTTCTCGTTCGTCGTTGCGTCGAGTTCGACGATCGATCATCCGCGGTGCACGCGAAGCCGCGAACCGATCGCGTCGCGTCGCTGCACCATCTCCGAAACCCCGCGTTACCAGTTAATTTCGGATCGTATTACATCTCCCTGTGACACGGTGTGTTCCATCCTCGAATCGGGACCGTTTATGCCTACCTGTGCCCGAGTTCCGTCTACGACACGATCAACCGTGCAATTGGGTTCCGCGTCTCTTCTTTGTGCCCCGCGTCCCATTACAAGTCTCGTCACCGCCGCTTTCTATTTTCGTTTAATCGAGTATTTTCCTCGAGCAAAGCGCCTGATAACCTCGCGACCCGGTTCTCGAAATTACTTTAGCCCGGAAAACCTCGATACGAGCTTCCACCGCGCTCTGTCTTTGCCATTTTCCCTGCGGTTACGCGGAAGCGACAGACGTCCACGTTTTGCTCCGAGAAATTGCTGTTCACGGGACGTGTGGCTTAAAAGAGACAATTAATTTTGCGCATCGCCGGCTTCTTCCCGGTCTCGGAGAAGTAATAGTGTCCCGGTTCGATCGGTTTATCTTTCCCGGTCGCTCGAGTAATCGGATATCGGGACACTTGCCCTCCTCCGAAGATCTCGCGTAACGCTCGACCACCGATAATTCCAGTCGGTTAATTACTGTCCACGCGGTGCGCGCCGAATCCGCGCTTCGACGATCGATCGTTTCCTCTCGTTTTCGGACCCCGTTATTAGCCAGCCCGTAATTAACGGTGATAACGAGGCGAGCGCGCGCGTTCCTCGGTAATTGGGAGCGCGACGGTCAAACGGCGAGAAACGCGACCGGGTTCTTTCTCAACCTTTGCCTTCCCGGTTTTACGAGCCTCTTAACCGCGTCGGCTCGAGTGTCGCGGCCGATCGAGGCTCGTTGTGCAATTCCGCGAATCGACGCGAGCAAAAGTTTTCTCGCGTCACTGCGAAGGGCCTCCTCCTCCTCCTCGTTCTCTACCCGGAGCAGCGTCGGCCAATTGCTCGAGGTCCCTGAATAATCGCGATTAAAGGGCAACGAACGAACGGTTCGGTGGCCGAGTAGAATGAGCGCGCTTAACCCAGTTCCGACGCGAATTTCGCTGCCTCGATTTATGGAGATCCCCCGCGAATTCCGCCAACCGAATCAGATGAAATTCGAGGTGGCGGCGGCGGCGGTCGCGTCGTCGCCGTCGTCCCTCGGAATACTTCTCGTCGTAATTGCGAGTTCTCGTTCGTCGTTGCGTCGAGTTCGACGATCGATCATCCGCGGTGCACGCGAAGCCGCGAACCGATCGCGTCGCGTCGCTGCACCATCTCCGAAACCCCGCGTTACCAGTTAATTTCGGATCGTATTACATCTCCCTGTGACACGGTGTGTTCCATCCTCGAATCGGGACCGTTTATGCCTACCTGTGCCCGAGTTCCGTCTACGACACGATCAACCGTGCAATTGGGTTCCGCGTCTCTTCTTTGTGCCCCGCGTCCCATTACAAGTCTCGTCACCGCCGCTTTCTATTTTCGTTTAATCGAGTATTTTCCTCGAGCAAAGCGCCTGATAACCTCGCGACCCGGTTCTCGAAATTACTTTAGCCCGGAAAACCTCGATACGAGCTTCCACCGCGCTCTGTCTTTGCCATTTTCCCTGCGGTTACGCGGAAGCGACAGACGTCCACGTTTTGCTCCGAGAAATTGCTGTTCACGGGACGTGTGGCTTAAAAGAGACAATTAATTTTGCGCATCGCCGGCTTCTTCCCGGTCTCGGAGAAGTAATTACGAGCGACGTCGCGCGCGCTCCTTCCCCGTTCGATCTCCGCGAGACTTTCTCTCCCTTTGAGCTCGCCGATGTCCAAGTACTCGACGTCCGATACTTTTTAATGCATGAATCGATCGGACGTCGCTCGTGATTTCGTTTCGAACGCGATCGAGAGGTCGGAGGAGCCGCAAGGAATAAAAATGGTTTTCCATCAGTTCGGCCGGATTCAAAGGGTCGCATCGTCGTCGTCCGCGGTCGAGCAAAGGTGATCGAGCGGCGTCCCATGGGCGGTGGTGGTGGTGATCGTTCGTGGAACCATGAGACCAGCGAAACGATAATAACGGTCGATCGGTTCGGCGTGGTGTCGCGACACGGCAGCTAACGGACGATCGTTGAGAGAACGTCGAGTGCGCGGGACAGAGAAAATGTGCAGCAAGTGCAGCGAGTGTTGCCAAGGATCTAGACAGAGCGTGGACGGTAGCCCGACGCCAGGATCAGATTCCGAGACGTCAGGTATCCAAACATTTTCCCGTCAACATTTTTCGTCTTCGCAAAATTTCTCGCGGGATTACTTGCGCTCGTTCGTCCGGTTTCGGGCACTCCGCGTAAAAATCGGGTGAAATTTCAATTAAGCGCGAGCGTTCTTCTTCCGGTTCCGATTTCTGGTAACCTGGACGTGTTCTCCGCGAGAAGAAGAGAGAAGGTTCTACGTCCGCGTTGTCCCGGCGTAAGCTCGATCTCCGCGCGCCGTTCCGTGAGTACGATCAAAGCGAAGAAGAGATTCGCGACGAGACTCCTCGGCTCTTCTTTCGGCGCACGAGATAAGAGGCGAGGTCGTTTAGGCAACGGGGAAAATTGCGACGCGTCGGTATCGCAAACGAGGTTACGAGAGGGTCGAGAAAAAGCGACTAGCCTCGAGCCACGCCATTTCTCTCTCGCAGCCTCTTCCCCTCGTTTCGTAAATACACGCGGAGACCTTTCGCATCTCCCCGCAGGACTCGACTGTTGGGGAAATTTTTAACCCGCAAGGTCGAACACGCGTAGTCTGCTACTAAATTCCGTTGAACAATCGACTTTCCATCGAATCGTTATTCGGGACGGATGTTCGTCTCGCAGATCAGCGCTGCTCTACCCCCCGGAACGTGACGGTGAGAAATAGGTCGGCTTAAATTCGAGTTTGTACGTCCTCGCTCTCGCGTGGCTGAGAGAACGCGGAAGCAACGGGGTCGTGAGTCCTTAGAAATATACGGGCCGCGCGATGGAACCTTCGCTTCTGAAATATGCATAACGCGTGTGTGCACCTGAGCGCGCTGCTCTAGAGCAACGGCGAACTCGTCCGGAGTTTACGTCGGCTCTGCTCGAGCCGATCGTTGGTTCTCCACGATTTTTCTGATCGCGATCGCCGTAGCTCAGCTCGTCGACAAATGAACGTCGCAGGTCGCTTCTCTCTCTCTCGCACGATCACCCGTGAAAAACATTTCTCAGACTCATTCTCGCCTTCTCTCGCGTAGCTCCGATGCTAACAGATTCGTGTCTCGTTTTCTTGTTGCAGAGGAAGAGTGGAATTCGGATGGCAAGGGTCGACAGTCCAACGACACCGGTGAGTCGGTACTCCGCTTTGTCGGCCCCCTCGAAAGAACCGTTCTTCCCTCTCTCGTTGCTCTTCGAATCGTTTCCATTTCGAATCGGGCTCGAGAGGATTCGGACTACCGAGGCGACCCAGGTTCAAGTAGGCGCGCGTCACGAGCTTAACTTAACCCCTGGAATCGGCGAGGCGCCCGTCGGGTTTCCCCGGTTCGAGTTTCACCGGCGACCACGTTTCCCTTCCGGTCGTACCTCGGCGCGTGAAAACGATACGCCTGGGCCTTCCATCTCGTCAACTTCGCCCTTTCCTCTCCCATTACCAGCCTCCCTTCCCGCAGAGTCAGCTTCGTCCTACGCGCTTTTAATCGACCTTTCGGTGACACGCGCTCCTCGGGAATTCGCTGTTTACCACGAACGGCACGCAGCGTCCGCCGCGCGTGATCACCGCGCGAATCGTGGAGGCGTATCTAATGCGACGATCCAATAATCGAATCGAACGGCCCTAATTCCGGAAAGTGGATTCCGATGAGAGAACGAGACGGCCAACTTTCGTTCTCTCTTCACCCTTTCACGTCTGTCGTTTCTCCCTTTGAAATTTCTTTCGAGCCTGCTCGGATCACGGTTCAGCCGGATGTTTCAAAAGACGCCGGAAGCGGGATTAACCGACCGGGTGCGCGAGGTCTACTCGTGCAGAGGATTCTGAACCGTTCCCATTAACGCTATCTCCGCACGCGCTACCCAGTCTCGCCGGAACTTATCCACGGTTTCCGGGATTCCACCTCGTGAATTCGAGATTCGTTTCTTTTCGAGCGAACGCACGTACCCGGCCGGTGGTGACTCTTTCGTTTCGCGCCTGCACTTCGTCGGACTTCCTGGTTACCGACCCGTGATAGAACTGGAAGCGGCGTTTGCAGGGCTCGCGCCCCGTGAACAGGGGTTCGCTCCGTAAATAGAGAAGAATCGATCCCTCGATCGGTACACAACCCCACGTTTCGACGTGAAAACCCAGTTTTTTTTTTATTTATAAATTCACTTCCCCCGTGCGTCTCTGCCGTTTCGAGAATCGGAAGGGGATCGAGTCGAGTTACGAGGGTCGATGGGCTCTCCGATAAAACTGATCGATCGTTGGAGACAATGCGGTCGCATTCGTGTCGCAGGTTCATCGTCGACGGAGATCGTTATTCAGATTTATGACGGGATCGCATAGGTGGCAACGAGATGGCGTTCTGCGTGGGCGTCGAGGGCGTCGCGACGGTCGGCTCGTCGCGACGCCCTCGCCGCCGTCAGTGGACGCCGGTCGAAGCGGATCGCGTGTGCCAATCTTTCAAAACGCTCCGTCTCGCCACACCCTGCCGCGCCGGTTTGCGTTCGAAAAACGCGGTTCCTCGTTCCTGTGCGACTCCGGATCCTTCCTTCCCGCTCGAGCACGCCGGTCCTCGCGTCCACGAGTCGCGATCGCTCGTTCACGCCGGTACCCTACAGTCTCGGTCGTTCGCACCCCGTGTCACGATGCACTTGGACGTTGTGTATGATCGTCGGAAACGATGACGCGGTCGGGAAAGATGATTCGCGGTGTTCTCGGCGCGAGGGAAGGACTCTGGGATGCAGATCGAGGAGGGGAAGAGAGGGAGAACTCCTGATAAGAGAAGTAAGTGGGCTCGTATTCCTGGTGGCCGTAATTAATATTGGCAGAGGCGAATTCTGTCTTTCTCGCGTCGAACGGCGACGCTCGGCGGATCCTCCGACAACTAATATTGATTATAAAACCGTCGGAGGCGGCGTCGGCGGTGTGTCGGAGACGGCAGCAACGAGGATGCCTTCCTTTCGGCTCGGTTTTCCCTCCGACGGTAGCCGGCGGCGGCAGTAGCGAGCGTGACACGCGGCCAACGGTTCGTATTGGACGGTACGTGCGGTGAATCGCGTTTCTAGTTTCCCACCGCGTCCCGAGATGCGAGCGAGCGAGAGTTCCGGTCGGTGACGCGGACCGCGTGATCCCTTCGGCTCGTAAGTTTTCCCGACGGAACCCGCGGTAAGTGACCTCGCGTCGATTTCGCAATTTCTCCTCGGTTCGTTCGGGTGCAATCGATCATCGAGCGGAGCCAAGCGTTTCCTCGACGCAGCCTCCGACGGAAGGGAGAGAGCGAGACACGTGGTGGACGCGAGAGAAGGGACGATGGAACGGCGGCGCTGAACGGCGCACGCAATGGTGCACGCACGTGCCGCTGATCTCGCTTGAAAAGCGAATATGGATTTCTTTTTTCTCCCGACACGCGCTCGATTCAGGGTTTAGAACGGTGAAGAGCAGACTGCGCTCCACGTATGCGCGTCGGACGAATACGGAGGCACGCTCTCAGAGGGTGAAATTAAAAGTACGGTGAACGCACTGTAACCCAGACCCCTTTTCCCGATCGCTTTCTTCTCGGCTCGCCTTTGGCTCTCGCTCTCCATCTGCTTCTCGTCTCGTCTCTCTCTCGCTCTCGGCCGCGTTCTCTTCCTCCTCCACCGGTCGTCGTCCTTGGGAGTCGCTTTGGCGATCGAGATGTTCGAAACGCACAGCGAACGAGCGTGCGGTCCCGTTAGGCTAGCAACAATTACGGTTAATTAACGCGCGTCCCGACTGACCCGTGTGGGTTCGCTGAACGCGAATCGCCTCGCGCGAACCACGAGTAGCCACGGAGAGTCTTTGGCTCGAGAGAGCCTCGAGAGGACGAAAGGGTGGCAGGGAAAGGAGCCACTTTCGAGCGTATTTTTGGCCGACGATAATCGATATACGGCCTGCGAAGAGTTCGTCCACTTTTAACGAACGACGCGATCCGTTTTTTTTATCCGCCCCGGATCAAAGTTCGTTCCGTTCCATTTTCTCGGAAAGGGTCGACCTCCGTGCCTGGCTTCTCTCAAACAGAATTTCTATCGCGATACGACCGACCCCCGCAAAACGTACCGCGATCCCCCTTGGCAGAGGGTTCACCGTCGAGCGTTTTATGAACCGTTCGCGTTGCGTTCCACGATGATTACGTAGGCGTGCAACAGTTGAGGTCAAGGAACCAAAGTACGTGGTTCTCATCGATAGACTCATGTGCCCGCGAGATCGATCGAGAGCAATATTTTCTTATCTTCGAGAAACGTGCTCTCACCGGTGCTTCTATATTTGCGTTACCCACGATCGTAAATATGTGGTCGCACTATTTTCTTCGCGAGCTCTGCCCATCTCGCTCGCGCGAGAGGACCGTTGAACTTGTGAACGTAAACACAAGGAAAGGGGTTGCTCGGTTATTTCGGTCCTGCTTATCGCGACGAATTTATCCATCGTCCCCGATCACAAAAGGGAACGCGTGTCAATTTCCCCTATGGTCGAATCCTTTCGTCGCGAAGTTCGCGGAAATCGGACTCGTCCCGCTTATCCCATTAATCCCCGGCAGAGTGTTTGCGACTGCATTCGTCGGAATCTTATCTGCCGCTGGTTATCGAACGCGTCCCAACGTCAGATTAGATTTCTCGACGGACAGCGAGAGCCGGGCCGTGGTCGATTCGTCGGCCGAGTTTGCTCGCTCCCACTCAGAACACGCGGCATATTCTGAAAATAAACGCGTTCGAGAGATTGGCCGTGGTCGGCCAGTGGCGGTCGTCGCGTCGTATCGAGCGCACCGACGACGGTTTAATCGAGTCGGGATCATCGGTAGAGACGCCGTCATCGGTGATCGAGCGCGCGTCGCGTGTTGCACCGAACTGCGCTTCCGTTTCGTGATTTCGAAGCAACGAGAAGGGTCGGCGGAGGAAGATCAATTAGAAGGGTACGAGCGAATCGATTTTAGCCTCGCTCGCCTCGTTTAATTTCGGTCGCGCTTGTTTTACGCCCGAAGACGCGTCCAAGTGCTTTTAACGGATTTCGATACGCGACGTCGTCGTGACGACGCGCGGTGGTAATGGACTCGTGGGCCCGTCCCAGAAGATAAGTCGAACGACGTTTCAATTTCGATCGACGCGGCAGTCGAGAGAGAGGTAGTCGTCGGAGCGAGCGGCCGCTCGTCGTAACTCGGAATTTTTCACGGGCCACGAATACGGGTAGAGGAATTCGCTAGGCTCCCAGTTAATTGGACCGTTCCAGCTGCTCTCGAATCGGCGGCGCGGCGTCGAATCGAGCAGCCGGCCTGTTTCGGTCTCCGCGACCCAGTTTGTACGGCAGAGTCGCGTGCCATCCGAATTGCGAGCGCATAGATCACGCGTCGATCTCCGGCACGGAAATAGTCCCCGCCGGAGAACGTCCTCCAGGAACGCGTGTCGGTGCAGTAAATAGTCTCGTTGAGAGACCAACCGTGTCCTCGAGAGACCGCGCCTGGTTTCCCTCTTCGCGCGTCGTCCCTATTTCCGTTTACGCTCGTCGACGACGGAGAGAACGCGTAGAAAAATATTTGGTGGCTTCTGTTTCAGGTGGGTCCGGCAGGGGGGAGAGCGAGGCAGGCTCGAACGAGGTCCGGAGAGGCGGAAGCGGGGGTGGCGGCGTGGGTAGCATCGGGAGCGGTGCAGGAAGCGTGCTGGGGGTTGGCGGAAGCGGAAGCGGAAGCGTGGTCGGCGGGTCCGGCGGTAGAAGCGGATCCGGGGGTGGGGGCAGATCGAGGGACGAACCGAGGAGGCACACCCTCGGCGGCGATCACCAGCCCTCTCTGCATCATCAGCAGTTCAACGCGGCCCAGCAGTTGCACCCCCTTCATCCTCATCACCTGCCACCGCCCCACGGCCAATACGGCACGCCGCCCACGCGTCACACCACCATGGATCTCGAGGTGAATCTTCGCGACTCATACGTACCCCCTCTGTATACTCCGATTTCTCACTGTTTTTCAACCTGGGGAATGAATCCCGATACGAGCGAGCCAGGATGAGTCAACGGTCGCGCGCCTACCGTCGACTCACTCTGCGCACCTGAAACACGAACGTGTCTCTTTTCCATTTTTTCATCTTCTCCCCGTTTCTCGTCGCCCGATAGAACCGTAGGGGCTACGGAATACGATTCGAGTCTCGTGGATCGCGCACGGTCTGATCACGCGAACCAACCACTTCGGTTCGAGCCGTACCGGTTTTCTGTATCGCCGAGGCGCGTCGAAACCCGGCAAAATAGTGCCGTAATATTTGCCACACACGCATCAACATTATTATTATTATTACGTTATTACTGATACTGATTTTGCCGGTTTCCGACGTCTCGGTGACGCGCGGAACGGGCACGGATCGGTCCCGCTACGGACAGCGCCGATCCTTCGTTTAACGGATGTTCCGAGGTCAAGAACCGAGCGTACGTAACGAAGGGAAGAGGTTAATTAAGCCGCATCCACCTACGCCGTCCTCGTTTCGCTCGTAGCTGCCTTCCCACTTCGTCGAGTTCCGAGAACCGTGTTTTCGTCTATTTTCGCGCGCGAGATATGTAGAGCGGTCGCCCCTGCGAGTCACTCCCTCGATGGTACGCTCCACTTTGCAACGATATTTCGCTTGCGTGGCGTACACGTGGCCCTTGACCGTTGCACGTCGTCGTGCACCCCCTCACACGCCTTCTTCCTGCTCGTTTCTACTTCCCCCCACGATTTTCGTCTACACGTTTCCGCGTTAGCGATCGCCGTCCTCGAGCAGCCGGAAGCCGTTCGACGGGAGAAGAAAGAAGTCGACGATCGCGAGGGACGTCTACAGGACCGACCCGAGCAGCCGACCGGCCACGGGATCCGACACCGAAGTAATCGACGCGTCAGGCGCGCGTCCGATCGAACTGTCTCTTATTTTTTGAAAATTTCGAGTCGACCCTTTTTCTCTGCTCCATGCATATTATACGTATCACATCTAATTGGTTTACTCTGTGTGTGTGTGTGTTTCCGTGTGACCTGCCTAACGACGCCGCCCGACTAAGATGGGGACCAAGTCTCGGCAGAGGAAGGTAATTCCTTTTTTCATTTTCTCTGATCGTAAACCGCTTGAAACGTTTCGAATCTCGCACCGCAAGCATGCGTCCGTTTTTCGCTATTGTCGTTTTCGCGTATCTAACAGAACTCGGCGAGACGAGCGGTGGTGTTTGGCTGACAGACCCGGCGTTTGGTTGTTACAGTCGCCCCTTCCGCGCGGTTACCCGCCTCCCTCTTCGACGATGTTGTTCGACGACGACCCGGGCATCATGTCCGAGGTGGAGACGTCGAGCACCGGATTCCGACGGGGCGGTAAGCAAAGAAGCAGCCTCCCCGTCGTTCGGACCCCGAGCAAAACTCTGGAGCGACCACTAGGTAACTCTCGACCCGCACTAGCGTTAGGAGCGTCTTGCTGCTGCCTCGCTGCTCGATGCCCTTGTCGGACATTCCTGATGATGACGAAACGATGCGTTTCTGTGGACGATTCCTTAGGTCTAGTGTTCCTGCAGTATAGGAACGAGACGAAGCGGGCACTGCTACCAAACGAAATTACTAGTATAGACACCGTCAAGGCGCTATTCGTCAGGAGCTTTCCGAAGCAACTCACTATGGAATACCTAGACAGTCCTCACGTCAAGGTTTACATACACGATAGCAACAAGGACATGTTCTACGAACTCGAAGATCTCAGGTTCGTACACGAGCGAACTTCCGTTCCCGTCGGATACGTCGCGTATCTAGACCGCGGATTTTACACCTCGAAAAATCCACGGTCTACGTACGAGAGAGACAGAGATCCAAGGGAATTGGACCGATCGCCGATGAGATTCGGGACTGAAGCAAACGGTTTCGTTGCCGTTTCCAGGTCTCATCTGAGAGACATCAGAGACCGAAGCGTGTTGCGGCTGTTCGAGAGCAGCGACGGGGTCACGGGGATGCCTGGACCACTGGGGATACCGGGATCGGGGTTGCCGCCGCACTGGGAGGACCAGAGCTACTTCAGCGAGCCGGAGTTCGACAGCGAGTACCAGCATCAACACATTCACAAGAGCAAGGTATACAACGATTTTATTAGTTCACTCCTTCGCGACGAGGACAAAGCCGGATTTCTTTCACCCCGTAAACGTTAGATACTCGTACCGAGATCGGCTCGGGTGCGTCTCCCCGACTTCAGCCCTTAAAGTTCGTAATCGCAAAGCATCCGCTACTCTACGCAATAAATACGTCTCCGAACGTGCTCGATCGATTCCCCTTGGCACACGCGATCGACCCGTTCTTTCTTGAGATTCGTCGGGTTCCCTCCACGGCGCTTAGGAGAGATCCTGTGTCAGCGATAGCGATGGCCATAAATCTCATTGTCAGAACGCCTTGCACGATTGCGTTGCCGGCACGTGAACCGCGCCGGAGTACAATTTCTTAGGCACCGATCTCCATCCCATGATCAGGGCCTTCTCGAACGGCTCTTCGGCGCAACCGTCGCAGATGTCCATGATCATTTTCACCTCGGCTTCCGCGGGTTCCCTCTCGTCGTCCTTGTTCTCGTACTTGGGCAACTGCTGCCCGAAATTGATCAGGCCCGCGAAATAATTGTTGTCCAACGTCTGGGGAACGAACCCGTCGTCGACGATGAGTCCGTCGCCGATGTGCACCAGTCCCCTCTTTTTCTTCTCGGAGTCCCTCTTCTCCAGCTTCTTATCCTCCGAATCTTCGCTCGGCACGAACGTCACCTGAAACGTTCGAAAATAAAGATTCCCTTCCGAGTTTCGCACGATCACTGGCATACTTTGCCGTCGGAGGTCTGCTCGTCCAGCGCTCTGGTAACGACAGATTTCTCGATCGCGGTCTCCTCTGAATTCGATTCCTCGCCCTCGGGTTCAACGCCCAACGAATTCTTCTCCCTCTTGAAAAGATTGCGGTACGGCCCGTCCGCCAAATTCACCCCGGCACCCGTTATTCCGCTCGCCGTGGGCAATCCGACGGTAGGCTGGAGGTTGCCGAAGAACTGAGTAGATCGCAGGGGAAACGCGGCCGCGACGGCTTCGGGGTTCACGGGTGGGAGCGGTTGAGGCGGTGGATCGCGAGGAACGATCGCCGGGTGCCTGAGGGTAACGCCGTTCTGCATGATCTGCAGCGGTGATCCTGGGTTGATTTTCACCTGGAATCGACGCGGTGAGAGCCACGATTTCATAGCATAGTTTAAACCGCGGAGTGTACGCATTCGCGATTGAGGTATGCAGTTTACCCGGTGATTGATTTGACCGGCCGTGAGGAACGGATGTTGCGGTAAGGGTGGACCGGTAACCGGTGGGCGGCTGGTGGGTCTGGGCGTGTTGTTGCTCGTGTCGTGCTCGTAGTGGTGAACGTGGTGATGTTTGTGATCCTTGTGAGCCTTGCCCGCCGTGAGCGCCACGTCGTAGAGCTGTACCATGGTCACCTCGCCCAACAGACCACCGGAGCCTTGAACACGGCACGCTTTTCGTAGGATAAAAGTTGAAAACGAGAGAACGGTCGTTTACCTTTAGGGGCGCCTTCGCCTTCCAAAAAGCCGCCACCCAGCTGTCGTTGCTCCTGCCCCGTGATGGCTATCCCACCTCCTTTGATCACGTGTCCGACCAGCTGACCAGACAAAAGCGAACGAGCGACCAAATTAGGGTCACGCCGGATAAACTACCGCGAGCACCCGTTTCCGCGGATCGGGCAGAATCGATCTGCTCGCGGAAAATACGTGACGCGCTATCACCGATTAAATTCCTTTCGCCGCACATTCTCTCCTTCCATAAAACTTATCCGCTCGTCGCCCCGGGCGAAACGGTTAGCAGTCGACGACCCTTCGCGACGTTCGACCCGAAACCGATACAGCATCGCAGCGAAAAACTGGCGCGAAAACCCAAGCGACGATCTAGGCCACGACTTTCCCTTAGAGATAAACGACGACGCGTGTGTGCCAGTGGCCAGCGAGAGTTTCCGGAGGATTTGCATCGCGACAAACTGGAGAGAACGTTGCGCAAGCGGATAGAGAATCCTACGGAGAAATGTTAGAACCGGACGCGACTTCCTCCGAACGCTTCCAAATATCGCTTTCTATTCGATTTGATCGTCACGTTAAAACAGACTCGATATTATGGGTTGTGCAATTAATCCTGAATCGATGAGAATGGATTATCCTACTTTTCAAATCGACGCGTTCTTCCGTTCTAGCTAATTCCAATTCAGTTTTGCAACGTTTTCTAATCGTATGTATAAATTCTATCATTAATTCGCCGCGTCGAAGATTCGTATGCATCGGTGATGCGTATCTGAAATCGAGCGTAGCTTGGAAGATAAACGCGAAACGTGGCATTACTCTTGGATCGAATTCGCGCGTGATCTGGCACTCGGCACCGAGAAAGCCGGCCGGCCACTTTTCTAGGAATCGTTGACGCTTTCACGGCCGCGAATTTTCGCGACTCACCCTGTTGTTGAATCCGCGGCCGACGCGCTCGTCGTTAACCCAGATCTGCCATTCTCCCGTGCGCCCGTTCCAGCTCTGGCACGAGTGATACCACTTGTTCAATCGCAGCGGGTAATTCAATCTGTACAAGTTGTGCCCGTCGACGTTCATCATGAAGTAGGAGCTCCTCGCAGAGTTCGCCACCCAGGACAGGATCCCCCTCGGCTGGTCCCCGACTAGGAAACAGTCACGAGAGCTTCGATCAGAGCGAACCCCCGCCGACGGTCCCGGATAAATTGCGTCACGATTAGAACGCCTCGCGTGTTCGATCGAGACTCGCGTTTCCCAAGGGTTTCCTTTGGAATTCGACCGTCTCTCACGCTCGCCCCCTTGCCCGTTTTACTTTTCGCGAATCTTCGAGTCAGGCTCGATCGAGACTTTTACGTAAGAGCGTTGGCGTCAGCCCCGTTTTTCCTACTCCCTCGGATCTCGTTCCGAGGAAGCGTCCAAGTGCGTAACAATGCCGATTGTTTTTCGTTTTTTTTATATTCGACACGGTGATTCGGTTTGCTCGAAAGCCCGAGCAGAACTTTCGCTTTCTCGCGTTCGTGAACGGGGTAAAGAGAGGAAAAAAAGAGAGAATCGGGTGAAAGGGAAGAGAGCGCGAGGCTTACCTGCGTACGAGAAGAGCGGATGATCGTTGGTGTGATTGTAGAATTTGGCCCACATGCACAGGGTGAACTCCTTCATGTCCGGCAGCTCCGTCTTGTAGTGAACGTACTGCAAATCGAGAGCGAGAGCTGGTTTTGAAATCGGTGTTGATCGATCGCATCGTTTATGTAGATCAGAATTGCGCGAACGAGCCGAGTTTTTTTTTGCGCGGCAGCGATCGGAGAACGCGACGGCGCTGCCTTCATTTTTACGGCATCCGCTTTCTTTCCACTTCTCTTCTCACCTCCAGCGATTAGTTCCACGATTTTTCTGATACGATCCGCGCGTTGCGCAACCGAGTTTCTCCGGAGATTCGACCGTTCGACGAGAACAAGGTCTTTACCGTGATGTCCGCGTTGCGCAACACCGATCGGAGAACGAACACCGCGTCGCGTACTCCTCTCGCGATTTCGCGACGGCTCTGGGTGCACTTGAACGTGACACCACGTTCCTCGCGATCCTTCGACCGTGTCACCGCTGGCGACGCGATCGGTTCGACGCGTTCCTCCGCGCACTTCCGCGATCGGCCTCGATCGGTGCCGAGACGAGAAAACTCGGTCGACCGACGGTTCGCGTGCTATTCGCGTTTTCTCCGTGGAGTACTTTCGTTGCCGCGATTCGTGTCGTTCTGTTCGCCGGCTCTCCCGACGAGCCTTCGACCGTGACGGAGCGAAATCGGAGCAGGAAACGTCGTCCGACGAATCCTAAATTTTCTCGCGTGCCGGGTCGCGTTTCTCACCTCGAAGTACAGCTGCTGCTTCATCACTATCTTGTACAGGGCGCATCCGTCCTGATCGTGTTGCGCCAGCAACGGGGAAGCGTCGTACAGATATTCACCGTCCCCGTAAACAGAGCTTTCCTGGTGAAAAATGCTGGCTGCCGTCGGGAACGACGGTCTCCAAGCGTTGGAGATCGCCTGGACCGCGGTCCACGTGAGTAAACGGTACGCCAACGCGTAGATCTTCATGTCGACGACAGACGGTACTTCTTCTCCCCGAACGACCTGAAAACGAGCCGAGGATCGAAGCGTGACCGGTCAGGAAGTAGCTAGTTGGTTGTCAGTTGAACGCGTTTCGACGTTACATGAGCCGTGGCAGTTGCAAAATTCGCTGCCCGGTGAAACGATGAAAATCGACGTTTACTAAAGCCGAAGCACCGCGCCTCGTTAGTCCCGCGTCAATCAAAAAAGTTTATATAGTTTCGGGTTTAGTCCGCGTTATCGGTTCGCGGATTATCGGATAGCTAAATTAATTAAAATCGGGAAAGTCGTTCCGATAGTCGAGACAGTCGAAAGGCACGAGTTCGTCTCATCGATGGATCGTTGATTTTAACTTCGTTCACCCTTAGAAGGTGAATTTTATTCCTCGCATTCCACGAGTCCTCGTATTTTCTGAGGTAATTTTAATAAGCACGACTTTCAGTAAACCGAATCCACGGTGTTATCTGATAAGCGGCGACTTATCAGATAGGGGTCGCGTCCGGTGCGTGTGCGTTGTATCTGTTTGATTTATCTCGCCAAATAAAGAGATAAGGAGTCGTGGAATCGATGCGAGTAAAAGGTAAAACTCACCGAGAACCGATCACCGATGTGCTCGCAGCGATAGAGGGAGGTAGATCCTCGCGGTGTCGGAACAGAAAGGTAACTGTCCGCTCGTTCTGCTCGACGTACGCCTGGTAAACTCGTAAGAGGTGTGCACACCTTCTCCTACCCGAGTTTCGTTCGCCTTTTTCTACCTCTCTCCCTTTTTAACGAGAGCTGCCAGCCTCGGACATCCTACGATCCCGCCGCACAGGATGCGCGAGCTCTCTATCGCTTCCACCTCTCTGGGTCAGTTCCTATTTTTCGTTAGATCTCGCGAGGCTCGTTCGCCAGCCGGGAAGTTCGCTCGACTCATTTCCGAGGGGGGGTAATAATTTTTTCCATCGGATCGTCTGTGACTCGGATCAGAGGATCGGCTTTTAAAAGTAGATCGATCGAAGTAATTCTTGAACGCGCTCGCGGGACCGATCTGTCCACGTTCCAGTGGAGTTTTTTTTAATTACCCGTCGCCCGCGCGCTTTTCGAGCCGCCGCTACTTTCGTTTTCCACCGGCCGTTTTTTTCCTTGCCTGTCTCCTTTCTCTGCGTAGCGACACACGCGCGCTCTCTCGACTTCCGGTATCACAGAGCCGACGTCCGTCAACGTCGCGAGCTCGCGATTCTTTCGACGGCGAAAGTTTCGTCCTCGAATCGATAGGTCGGAGTTCGAGGCTCCGTGGCTGCTCGCTCTAATTTTCTCGCGGCGATTAGGATTCCGCGAACGATCTCGCGGCTACGTCGGCGTACCTTTCCAATGTAACTGGACCGGTTGCAACATTGGCACTGGTCACACGGCGGAGTCCGAGAAGAGAATTCTTGAGAAGGCGGCCGAAACCCGAGGGCATATCCGGACAGATCTCCGTCCGAATTTCGCAATTCCTTCCCTGACCGAACTTTCTCCCGACGAGATCTCGCGTCCCAACCATTTTTCATGTATCCACCACCACACCGAGCGCATCGTACGTTTCAAATTACTGCGCGAGGACTAACCGGAGTTACATGCCGTTCCTCTCCGAAGACGGAGAGGGTGACGTCATTTAGTTATCTAATCGACGACGTTGTAAAATTTTCGATCGACTCGTTTTTCTCAGACAATGCATGACGAATCGGTGGAAAAATCGAGGGGAACGCTAGCCGCTCGTTTTTAACCCAGATACGTCGTCGCGTTTAATTTTTTCTTTGAACGTTTCTGCGCTTTAACGAATGCGTTCCGTAATTATTGCGCAACCCTTTCTCGCGGTTATGTAAATCGAGATGCCATAGTCGGTGTCGATTTTCTCGATCCCCGTGTGCGTCTGATCCGCTTCCAACGAGGCGGAGCGAGTCTCTAGGAAGAAACGTATGAATTTCACGGTGACTTAGGCGTCTGATCGAGCGTCGCGTTCCAACGAACGTTAAAGGAATAACGTCGAGATGCCCGCGTTTAAGCACACCCTGTCAGCGTCACGTATTACGTCAACGAGTGTCTCCTCGTTTCCGCATGAATTAAAATGCTCCCGTCTATTTATCGAGTCGGGCGTATTCCCTCGACGCCCGTGCGTCCGCTACCCCGGAATTACGTGACCGAGGCCGTCGCGACGGGAGAGAACGCATGGTACCTGACCACGCGATTTTCGGTGAAAGCGAAAGCAATTCGGCAAACGTTTACTTCCGTTGCAACGGGACGGTCGATTCCTCGTCACGCGATCCTCGCCTCGGATCGTGTGGCAAGGTTCCTCGGTTTCAGGGTCGAAGTCGAAGCGGATCTATTTCTGATACGGTGAAAGTCTTCGAGGTGAAACAATTCCGTACCGTTACCCAACGACGCATCTCCCTCTCGGTACATCCCTGTTTGTCTCGAAACGCTTCCGAGTATTCGACGAACGGATCGTCGTGAACCGCTCGTTCAGTTTTTGCGACACGTTTTAAGACCAGCGAACGGGCATGCACATTCCTGAGAGACCGCGGAATTTCTCGGTAATAATTACAGTGATCGGAGGGGGACTGGATCGAATGAAATACAAACGATTCGATTCTCTTACTCATTTATTCTTAGACGTATCGCGATCGTTACAGAATTATCTTAATTAGTGCGGTCGTTCGTAACAGTGATTCATTGTTACGTCTGCGTCCGGCCGAGGGACGAACGCGGCGTGATGAAAAAAAGGTTCGCCCTATATGGGTTCGCGGAGGTAGAACGGAACGTAATAGCTCGTTCGCGCGTAACCCGTGAGAATAATTGCGAAACAGGTCGAACCGGTGCGCCACGGCGACTTGTAACGCATTGTGTGTCGAGTTCTACGCTAAAGGCGAAACTAGTGCGGTCGAACGTTCCGGGAGTAAATCGTATGAAACGACGGGTCGATTCTGCCGACGAAATCGGCGACGTGCTCTCCATGCTTCCTCGTCGCGCGTAAAAGGGCGCTCGACCGACCTTTTTTTTTACCTCGCCTCGACGTCGATCTGTCCTCGGTTTTGTAACGACCCACCGCAACGTTTGTTCTCCCCTCGAGTTTTTTCCGAGATTGCGGCAAGCCGTTACACGTCACGTCGTCGTCGCGGCACTGCGCCACATTTTTATCGGACCCCCAGGACACAATGCCTTTCTTCGACTAATCGCCCGGTTGATACAATTATCTAATGGTTGCTCAACGTCCCGTCGCCCGGCTGGTTCACCGATTTCGTCCGGCAGGCGTTCGTAAAAGGAACGTGAGCCTCGCGTCCATTCCATTTTCGAATCCGTTTGCGTTTTCGCGAGTCGCGAATTCGATCAGAGGCCCTCGGGCGTCGCTGGAAACATTCCGCACTCGTTGCCCACGTTCTTCAACAGAGCTCCGCCGAACACGCGAACGGGCGTCCTGGTCCAGGAGATCAGCATCAAAGATCCGCCGATGAACGGGCTGCCCCTTCCGATCTCGCAACGCACGTACGACAGTTTCACTAATTGCAGCCCCAGGGGTCGTTTCTCAAACTCGGTCCATTCGTTTCTTACGTCGTTACGCCAAGGATCTGCCTTTTGCCGGCTCGTTATCAAGAACAGGGGTAGGGACACGGCGTGGTCGGCGTAGCGACGCTCTCGAGCCTCTTTGGAAATCGGAAAAATTCTCGTCCCATATTCGACGTCGCGTTTCGTCGGAATCTTTGCGACGGTGTGACCCCAGAAAGGTGGGCCGAAATCATGCAGGGGTTCAAACGCGGAGGCCAGTAGCAAGTTGAAACCGAACACCGCACCCTCGATCCCGTCCTCGAGGCCTTTGTCGAAGTCGGTGTACTCCTGTCCCACCACGATGTCTCCTCCCTTCGGTATCGCGTGTCCGATTGTCTGAAAACGAGAGTCTCATCGTTAGAATGATTTGCGTAGAAACCCGTTGCTCGATCGAAGGCTCGGTTCGTACCTCGACGGAGGATCCGTGCGCCCACACGCGACCGTTGATCCACAGACCGTAGCGTCCAGTCTCGTTTTCCCAGCTGACGCAGAAGTGGTACCAGCGATTCTCGCGAATCTCGGTGACCGTCTCAAACACCCGCATTCCCCCGATCTCTAGATGGACGCTCCGTCCTCGCGGCGCGATCCACGCGCGCACCAATCGCTCCTTCTCGTCCTCTGTAAACAGGAAACGGAGCGTTTAACGCATCGTTTTTTTCTCGGCTCGTAAAAGCGAGCGAAATAGGAAAATAGAAATGCGTGCTCGGTCGACTCGAACACCATCGGTGAAAATGGTTTTCGTGACCACTTTCTTGGTTGCATAAACGCGCGATGCGTACCGTGTGGCGTTGCGGATTTCTGGGTTTATCGACTTACTCGAATAGGAGAACATCGAGTGAGGGTGAGTCAGGTCGTCGGACTGCAACCAGAGGCAGAAGGTGAACTCGGTGATCTCCGGTACCGGCAACTCCCATCGCAGAAACTGGAAACGTACCAATTATCCCTAAACGATCTCGCGGTGTCGACGGCACGATAGGTGGTGCACGCCTTAAACGAGCGGCTCCGCGTGCTAATGAACGACTATACGCGGACAGAATTGAGTAATTGCGTTCTCCGTAACCGATAATGCGGACAACGAACGAGCGCGTCGAAAGTAGGTAGACATTCATTGCCAATCCGGTGCGCTCGGAAAGAATTCAAGCGTTCTCGAAATCTTCGAATGCAAAAATTGTTTCTCTCACCTGAATGTATCCCTTCTGTGTGAACTGCACCTTGTGCATCGGAGTGGTTCGCGTTCCCCAGCAGGGAGACATCGCTAGGCCAAACAGAATCAAACGGACAAGGCCGACGCTGTACCACGATTTCTCCATGTCGATTCGTTCATCCCCTTTTTTGTCTCCGTCCTACCTTCCTTCCTTTTGCTTCTGCAAATTTCTCTTTGCGAGATCGAGAGTCCGCCGACGGGAGAAACGGAACGGAGCGAGTGTGGCGAGCACTCCGCGCGAGTAAACAACACTGAGCAAGGCCAGTGGCAATGCCGGTAAACCTGGCCAGCACGCGAACACGTTGTCGGTCGGTCGGTCGGTCGAAGAGGTAGGAGGTAGACCTTGCCTCTTGGCCACTCTTCCCGTTTGTCTTCGGCGATTTTTTTCCACTTATCGCCGCTTCCGCGAAATCCGCTTGGTACTCGTTGATCGTCCGACAGCGGCGATCAGGCAAATGACAGATCCGAGCACTGGCCTCGGTCGCCGAGATCGGGGTTCGATGGGGGGAGCACGATCAGAGAAGGAATCGAATCGACTGGCGAGAATCGTAATTGCCAGCCGTAATAGT
Organism: Ceratina calcarata; assembly: GCF_001652005.2. NCBI lineage: Eukaryota > Metazoa > Arthropoda > Insecta > Hymenoptera > Apidae > Ceratina > Ceratina calcarata. The sequence goes on from NW_017178369.1 coordinate 134,481, forward strand.
CAATTCGATGATCGTTGCGCAAATCAGGTCACGTTAGATAATGCACCAGAATTTTAGTAGAGGCGAGACTTTTTAGACGATTTACGTCGAGCGTCCGCTTTCGAAATCGCCTTTCCACCGATCTGGGCGAGAAGCGATGATAAACATCGTTCGAAACTCGTTCCGAGAGCGGATGCGACACGTGCCCGACTTCGATCTCGAATCTCCATTCGTTGTTTTATAAGAGAGAAACGAGTTTGTAAAAATGGTTGAACAGCGACGATAAACGAACGCGAATTGTTTATGTAATTTGTTTTCCACGAGGTCCCGTGGGTCGAGGCGAGAGCCTCTTTATGAATCGTAAACTCTTCGCGAAATCGTCCTCGGTTTACCGCGTACGTGTACTACCTGCATGAGCAAAGTAAAAAACGAAAATGCGTCGCTGATCCGTATCGTTTTCATTGCCAGCGTCTGTTCTTTTCCGGTGTCGGCCGTTTTCTCTCGTTTTCACGGAATCTCGAATGTGAGGAATCCGCCGTCGATGTCTAATAAATAAGGATGCTCGCTTTCTAGTCGTCCTTATCGCGAGGCCGGTTCGTTATCCGAAATCGTATTTAATTCCGGTAGTATTTATCGTCGAATATCGTCCGACGCTTTCCCGACGTCTGAAATGGAAACGAACGAGAGCGTCGACGAAACGAGAGACTCTCGTAATAATCGGAGGATACGATTTTTGTTTCAGACTGCGAAGAACTCGAATTCGAACAGCGGATACTACGTGGGTGGAAGCAGCACGCTGCCCCGAGGAGGCCAGATGATGAGGGCGTACAGTCCCGCGGCGTCGTCGGTCGTCGGAGGGCCGACCGCGACTCCCACGCAGGCGAAACCTATCGCGACTCCAGGTAGACGAAAATCCTCTATCTCCTCGGTGTCGAACGGACGTAAGACGGCTTGGTTCGCGGCGAACGATATTTCTCTCGCTTCCATGCCTGTGCGGTGCTCTTTCTACGAATTAAAACCTGGTTCACGCGTCAGAGAGAGTACCGTAGTCGTCACCGATCCATGCTTGCACCACGTCCAGCGACGAACTCGCGCGTTCGTTCCTTGCAGCGGTCAGCTTCCGCGCCGTCGAGATGCGCCGGAGACTGACCGACCCCAATCGGAACCAACAATCTCCTTTGCTCGCTGCATTCTCCGCACGCTGTCGTGGCTCTCGACCCGGTCGAACTCCCGACCTCTCGTTGCATACTAATCCCTCCGCCCTCGCTTGCCACTAACGTAAAGTAATGAACGCTCGACCGTTCCCCTGCTCCCCTCGTTTATGAACGATACCCCAACTGCTTCTCGACCCTCGCGGACGCAAGCACGAATCCCTCTGTACCTGATACGATAACGCGCGTTCCATTTCGCGTCCTTGCTACGACGCGCTGTAAGAAGCGCGCGAGATATTCGGTCGTCGCGCACCGTCGCAGCAAGGAGGAAACGCGAAGAGTATCGCGGATCAGCCTGGGTACATTGGTTTTTGTTTGGTTTTTCCGGATGGTTGGATAGGAGGTGGCGGGGTGCCGCCGGCCAAGCCGCTTCGCAGCTACCAGTGCGGTAAGAGTCCCCTTGGAAGTCTCGGGGGCTCGGCTCGCTTCTCTAGAGACAGCTCGGTCTCCCTCTATAGTATAGCAGGTCAGTAGTACCCTTAAAACAACCCCCCGACGAACGTCGAACCGCCACTGCTCCCCCCGGACCGTCGATCCCGCTCGTCGATCGCGACCGGCTCTCTGCGTCTGCCCGATTCGTCCGCGATCTACCGCGCGTACTCGCCGCGTTCAAAGGTCGCGAGAAGAAAAGGAGGTCGAGGGTCTGCTCCGTCTCGGCGATGGGCACGTTTTTTTCGCACCAGGTCGCTTCACTACATCGAAGAGTGATCGAGAAAAATATTTTTTGCGGAAGGGGTCGTCGGGAATTCGCGACGAAACTCGGGCACGAGAGGCAAGGAACGGTTTGATTACGAAAGCGGTTTGGTCGCAGATCAATGGAATGGCTTCGAAGTTCCTGTTAGATTTAAGGATGTCAATCCCAAAAGTTTATGTACCTTAGAAAAACGCATTTCTTATAATTAAAAAGAAATCAGACGCTGGAAGAATAATGCTAATAGTAAATAGCTACGTGCTAAAAAGTATAGAGGGAAATATCCAATTAGTTACTGACGCTGGCGAAAAGTTTTATTATACAGAAGTTGTAGGCACTGACGGCCTCTACAAGAAAGATTCTATGCATTTTTTCTTCTAACTTCAATATTTAACGAGTTACGTATGATTATTTGGCGTTTTATTGATGTTCACAAAATCCGACCATCTCAGCGTCGAAACGGCGAACTTTTGGAAAAAAATTTCGTTTTTCCTCAATAACTTCTAAACCCTTAAAGATACGGAAAAATTGCATCAGACCTTTCTTGTAGAGGACGACGAGACCTACAATTTCCATATAAAATTTCTTCGCTAGCTCCAATAGTTTACGAGTTATTNGTTTGGAAGTTATTAGCAAAAAACGAAATTTTCGCAAAATTTGAAGGGGTACCCCTTGGAAAATCTCGAAAAAATTGAAAAATTTTTTTTTTTCATAATATCGTAAAATATCGAAATATATTCTAAAAAGCGTCAAAAATCGCGTGGCACGCCCCTCCCCGTGTGGCATACAGTGCATAGTAGAGTGCATCGTCGACCCTGATTGATTTACCGTACCCAATGTTTGACCGCAAAATTCGTAGAACTCGTTGACTTCCCGCACCGAGGAGGAATATACTAAAGACAAAAGTTGTATTTCTAGCTATCAGCTACAAATTACCGTCCGTGTTTCGGGCCCCGTTTGCTGTCCCAACGATTACACGGGGACTGCCACTCTTTAGTAACTATCTCCTCGGTGCACCCTGTAAGAAGCACGCTCGATACGACCCTCTATCTCTCTCTTTCTCTCTCTGCCTTTCATCGATGACAACGAATACGCGCGAAGCAGCGACCGTGGTCGAACTCGCGATCTAGAAATCATCTCGTAGCTCGATCGCTCGTTCGACGACGCAAGCACCACTAACCAATTCCGATTCTACAGATCGTCTGCACGGGGAAAGTGGGTATATGAGCAGTCCCGAGAGAGGCGGCGGTGTCGGCTCCGGATCCGGAAGATACCCCCCGGGTCCCTACAGCGCCGGAAGCAGCTACGAGGACCCGTACTACTCCCAGTACTCGGGCACCGTGACGCCCGTCATCGACGAGGAAGCCAGGTAACCGGAGATCCACGGCACGCTTTCGTTCCTTCGCTCAGCCGTTAGCTCGCCACGTGTGAAACTCCATCGTCCGCTTAACGAATAATTTTCAAATCCGTTGACGAACGAAAATACGATCTTCTTGCTGCACGTTTCACACGTTGCGACCTGACTCGCGCGATCGCGAACGCGGGGGTGGGAAAGAATAGTAGTCGGTCGAAACGTCGTCGCGACGATCGTCGGAGCTCGTGGATGGCTGATAGCGCGGATACGCGCGTCTCTGTTGTGGGTGGTGCAGCGATACGGAACTGTTGGAGGAATCGTACAGCCTTTACGGTGTGAAACCGCCAGGGCGTCCGCCGTCCGGTCCTCCGCGATCCCCGTTTCCTCCAGGAGCGCCACCCTTGCCACCCGGTGGTCAGAGCTACGACGCTACTCGGTACCCAGCTACCTTCTATTTTAATTAGACGTCCGCGATCGCCAGACCCGGTTCGCGTGTACGATCCTTTCCGGACGTGTTCTCCTCACCGAGGAGACGACGTCAACGGGGCGCGTCGACGCGTCGGGTCTGGTCGCGTTACGTGTACGAATGCGCTTGCGAATGCGTCGTCGTCCATAGATAGAGTCTCTGGTCAGCGTTAACGGGGAGATGGGAAAATACGTGGCCGATACGCTCCTCGACGAATTTGTCACGGGAGAACGGAGAATCGCGAAAGAGAAACGACCACGGAAAGTGAAAAGTGTGCTAGCCTCTCCCCCGTTCCCGTCACCTCTTCGGTTATTTATACCCCGCAAGCTTATACCGACCGCGGTGTACGAGTTCATCGATCGACGATTCCGTTGACCCGAGGGAGGTTCGCCTCGTTCCGCGGGCGGACCCGCGCGTCTCCTCTTTCTCCAGAGAACGAAGATCGGTACTCTCCCCGAAACGCTCGTGTCGCCACGTACAATGCATGCGTATGGCGAACGTCGATCAAGGACGTGCATGAATAACGGGAACGTATCATTTTTCGGGGATCGCGTTCGTCACGGGTATACGAGTATGTGTACGCGATACGCGCGGATCTATGGAATGTAGCATGCCGACCAGCGATCGTAGAGAGAATGTGTATCGAGCGCTTTTGTGTCTCAGGCGACGTAGGAACGCCGTTCAAACGTATTATAAATACCACGACGTCGTGCACGCGACGGTGATCGTCATCGTCGACCGATGTGTTGTATATACGTATAGTTATTTTTTATTTTTTTTTAATTAGTGTACGTGCATCTTACGTGGAACGCTTGTTCGAGATCGGTTTCAGTTCGACTATAGATTTAGCATTTTTTTTCTATTATTTGCGACCATCGAATATACGAGCACCGATCGACGCGGTCGCTGTTCTCTCGAGTCGTTGATACGCGATTGTTGGTTGCCACAGGATAAGAGTGGAGCACATGGAGAGGCAACTGGCGAACCTGACGGGGCTGGTCCAGAAGGCCCTGACCCACGCGCCGCACACGAGTCCGTCGCCCAGGGATTACTTGCAGGTTCCCGCGGGACGCGATCCCTACGCGAGAGGACCAGGTACGTTTCGACCTCTCTAACGACTGACGCTATTATTCGGGCAAATCGACTCATCGTTCTTCCTCGTCGATACGCGCTGTCCCCGGTCTCTGCTCTCTCGTCGACCATGCCAGCGTTCACGAATCCCAGAACGCTCGGGCGATACCGAAAACGAGATCCAACGTCGCGACGTGCCGTCGACGTCTCGCGCGTTTCCACGAGCGAGCGTTCTGAGAATCGTGAACGAACACGCGTACTCTCTCTCTCTCTCTCTCTCTCTCTTTCTCTCCACCGCCTGAACGGAACTCTGTCCCTTGGTTTCCGCGTAGAATTCTCTCTTCGCCCCATGTTGTCACGTTTGAGTTGATAGTCTCTTGAGTTTCGGCCACTCCGAATTCGCCTCGGCGAGGCTCGCGACTCGTCGACGCGAACGCGGCGTCTCCGATCGCATTTCGTTTACGTTTCGATCACGATCTTTCGTCGCACTCGCGTCAGACGCACGTAGAAGCGTTAGCTGACGACCGATTCATCGTTCCGCGACGCTCAGACGGCCTGCACCCGCGAACGTTCGTCCGACCCGTCGCGAGTTCACCCTTTCTCGGACTCTTTGCTGTTTTCTGTCACTTCATCGAGTCGAATTCGCGTCCGCGGCTCGACTAGATTAAAATCGACGAAGCACGCCGCGAGTTATGCGCTGGCAGTGGTACGACGCGGACGTACACACGGTCGTTTCTCGGTCGGACGAGACGAGACGGGAAGTCGAGAAGAACGCGGAGGAGCGGAACCGCGAGCTACCACTGCCACGCGTTATAACTTGGCGTTCGATCATCCTCGAACCCTGCTGTACAACTGCTTTGTTATTCCGACTGACGCACACACCAGGCGCCGGGGACGAGTTCGACAAACACTCTAGCTCCAGCTCTGCCTCATTGCCAGGTGTGTCTTCTTCATTCTTCTCTTCTGTCTTCTATTTTATTTTTTTTTTTAATTTCCTTCGAATCACTGTGACCGCTGTTATACTATACATAGTTCATTATTGTACTCTGTTACTGCGTTACGTTTAAACGATACAAGTGCATTCTTACACGTTGTTCTTATTATTATTGATCTATCGTTGCTGCTATTACTGCTACTTATTATTACTGTTATTACTACTATATTATATTACTTACACATTTTACGATAGTGGCCTACGTTTGACCAGTGTGATTAAAACGGTTCTCCTTTGTAAAATTCAAGTGTCTCAACCTGCCGTTACAGATGACTCGTACTTAAGGACCGACGTTAAACCACCAAAGTTAGGCAAAGGTGCGGTTCATGCAATAGATCAATTTTACACGTTTCCCCTCATATCGCCTCTGCACCGTCTCGCGTCGTTTTTATTTTTCTGCAGCTATCGCAACGATCACTGCACGCGCTTTCTCCCACTTCCCGCCGGCACACACGCACTCGCCTCCCTTCCGTCTGTCTATCTATTCTTCTCTGTTTTTTATTTCTAATTATCTCTTCGTCTAACGGCATATTTCGTTCACCAATCTTCTCACCGAATTTCCTCCGGTTTACTTTGCGAATATCTGCACTCGTTCTTTTCGTTCTTACGCACAGTACGCATTCACCGGCGTATATACTTGCTCGGCTCGGCACGTTTGCACTGTTTCGTTGAGAATCGTTAGCGAATCGCGGCACGAGGTCACGAAAAGAAACATTGCTGATCATCCTCTATTCCAGACAAGTCGGTGTCGTTTGAAAAGTCAGTGTCCTTCAGTGACGAGCCGCCAGACATGAACTCGCCGAAGCAGCATTCCCCGCAGCACGCAGGTAACCACCACGACGTCTTTACACCTGTTCTACGCTCTCGCGATTACTATTTCTGCGAGCACGCTCCTCTCGGATCTGACAAACTCTGTCTTGAGCAACGAGAAACGAACGGGAAAGGAAGAAAAATGGTGGAGCGTGGAGTCGAACCGGGAGTCGATCGCCAGAGGAAATCGGCCGACGCCCGATCCATTGTCACGGGTCTGTAATCGCGAATCGATATCGCGGGCTCCACCGTTGTTCTTTCTGTTCCCTCCGTCGAAGGAGATGAGACGTATCCGGGAGAGCTGATCGCCCGATTGATCGATACTAACGCAATAATCTCTAACGACTTCTCGTGCAATGCCTATGCCTTCCATCCACGAGTAGCGGACACAAAACCAACGAAACCGGCGATCAAATCCTCAACGTTGCCGAGGATGTCTTCGCAAGGTAAAAGTTGTTCCGTGTTTTTACGCTTACCACCACCCCCTATGTGTCTCCGTTTGTTATTTACTGTGCGATTACAACCTGGATCGCTCGTTCTCACAATAACGATCCTCTCTCTGTCTTTCTCTCTGCTCCTCGTTCGATCCTTTGTTCGTTTCGTTCGGTTTTTGGTCCGCAGTTATGTGTCTTAATCTACCAGGTACCGTTGTTTCCAATACGTGTTTGTTCTCACCGTGTTCGTGAAAATGGACCTTCTTCCAGCCACTCCCGAACAGAATCGGGAGAAACGCGCGCGCGCGCGCGCTCGATGCGAGCTGCCTCGGAGACGAGCGTCGATCGTTGTTTAAAACGCTACGGCGGAATTACAGGGGGTAACTATCGCGCGTTTCCCAGGCGAGCTCGTGGCTCGATCGCGCGCGCTCCTCGGTATCTATAGCCGGGAGATTACTCTGGGACTCGAGAGGATGACTCGGAGGTAAAACGGTGTGTCCTATATGTAGAACGTATAGTCGCATGATCATCGATCGTCCACGATACGTCGTTCCCGTCCGTTCGCTTCTTCCTTCCCCACGAGCCGATAAAGACGGAGCGACGGCATAATCGTACGCGTTCTCTCCCCCCGCGCACACGTTCCTACCCGCCCTTTGATCGTGCGAAACGCGTTGTCTGTCGGAATCGTTGCCACCCTCGAATCGTCCGATCTCTTCTTCCGACCGAGCGAGCCAGTAGATCCTTCGAAGATGGACGATTTTCGCACGGTTCAACGGACGGTGGATCCCGACGCTTTTTCCATTGCGTGTACGCGATCATCGCGATACGCGATCGCGCCACGATCGAGGAAGGGTGGCTGACGGTGGATCGGATCGATGGTTACAGAGAGAGACAGGCACAAGCCTACGCCGCCGCCGAAGCCGGCCGCGCTCGTGGCCGGCCAATACGTCTACCGGGACTTGGCGCTGACGCCAGAGATGTACAATCAGTTGCGAGGGCTCCAGAAGAAGGCAAAGGACCTCAGGCAAGAAGTGAGGCACCTCAGACGCATGTCCCAGGCTCAGGCGCACACCATACGAGAGACCATCCTGGACACGTTCATCACTATCAGGTACGCGGCGAGGAGGACTCGTGCAATGGACTCGTTTAACCGGTGCACGTTTCAGGACGATGTTACTGTCGTGCGGGGACGCCGCCTGGGACGCGGAGAAGATTCGACTGACCCGCGAGGAAGACCTCTACAGGCAGGAGATGCTGAGGCTGGTAAAAGATCTGACGTACGTGTGTCGCGTTCGTTCACCTCGGGTAAGTTCTCGTTCGCCCGGAGATGACAGCGCTCTTACGGTTTCAGCGAGCTGGAGAACACGGTGGAGGAGCTACGCGGCAACGTCATCAACAGGAAGACGAGGGTAAACATGTCGGACGTGGAGAACATGGCCTTGATAATGAGCAAATCGAGGTAGGAGAGAGAATCTCGCAGGATCGGCGGGGCGAAGAGAGGGAGGACCTCGTACACGTTTTCCGTGGTGTTTCAGCAAAACGGTCGCGGATCTGAAGGTGCGTTTCCCGAGTCTTCAGGAGGGCATGAAGGGGCTGTTGAGCTCGGAGATGGAGATGGTGGTGCGGGCGGAGAAGTTCCTGAAGGAGGAGCCGGAACGACTGGAATCGGCGTTGAAGCGTTGCAAAAAGCTCACCAGTACCCTCGTGACGTTGAAACGGTAGACGACTCGCTTGTTTCATTGGCCATTTCTCGCGTCTTCGCGAGGCGTTTCATTCAAAGACGGGATGTCTCGTTCTTTTCGTTGCAGCTTGGCGTCGGTGCAGGAGCAGCGATTACCAAACGCGGCGACGAGCGTAGACGCCGAAGAGACGCCACCGATCACGCCTACTTCCGCTCAGCATTCCAAGGTAAACGTTCAGTTTCTCCCGCTCGCTCGCTCGCTCGCTCTCTCACTCTTTCTCTCTCTGTCTCTCACTGTCTCTACCGTTTCTTTTACTCTTTCGGTTTCTCTCTGTCTGTCCGTCTCTCTGTTCTCTGTCTATTTTTCTGTCTATCCATCCGTTTATTTGTTTCTATCTCCGACTCGTTCGACACCCGATCCCGTTTCGATCTTTTCCTCGGTTACTGCCCGATGCATGGAAAGTTCACGTCCCGTGTTCCACGACGATCCCCGTCCCAGTTCGTCGCGCTTTAAAGATCTCTGCCCCCTTCAGAGAGGGAAGAAAAAAAAATGGAACGTTCATTCGACTCGTCGGCGATCTCGATGAACGTCCGCGCGTGACTCGGGGCGACAGTACGCGTTCGATCTTTCGAGAGTGTCGACGCACGTCCGTACATACGTTCCCATCCTTCGTCGCGCGTTGCTCGAACGAGTGAACACCGGCACCGTCGAAAGATGAAAATGTGCTTCTCGTCGACGCGTCGCACCACCGCGCGCGAAGCACGAAGGGAGTAACGTCTTTGAAGAACGGGAAGAAATCGCGAGATCCCGTCTCGTAGTCGCGTCAGATCCACGCTTGGTAGATCCACTTTGACCCGACCGAAATAAACGGACGTGTCGCGGGTCGTTGTACATACGTCGCCGTCGCGGCGACGCCGCGTACGCGTCGAGTCCGACCACCGCTTACCCCGTATCCTCATTATGCTAAAATGCGCATGCACGAGTGACATAGAATTTTGTCTACACATACGTATATATATATATTTATATTTATATATCTGTATACATAGAACTGTGTACTTACCTCCGTGTGTATCATTGGTACGCATAACTCTGATGATGGGTGCATTATCTCGCACGCAGCCGGTGAAAACGTTTTCGTGCATCGGCGGGACTGTTCCGAGACCGATGCGCGAACACGCTCTCCTCGTCGAGCGTGTGGACGAGCGATTCGATCGTGATTCGCCGCACGATCGGACTTTTCTCTCTCGCCTCTCACGAATCGCAATGGTGTGTCTCTCGTTCTCGTTCTGTAGCACCGCTTTCTCGTCGAACTCTTCGGCATCGGACGTTAGCTTCTCGAGTCGATCGATCGATCGAATCGTGTTCTCTCGGTCTCCCTGCACCAGTTTCTCGAAACCGTGCACGAAATCTGATGTAAACCTTTTTCCTCGTTTTCATTACGCGGATCCCGCGACCGAGACACATGAAGGATCGGGGGCAGTATACGCCGACCGGCCGTAAAAAACGATTCTTCGAGTCTTTTTCCTCCGACTCTCGCGTCTCTGTGTCACATGGACCCCCGAATCTCCACCCCCGAATCAAACCCCACAACCAAATATATTTTCAGTGTTTGCTGTATATCCCGATAGCATAGATATTTTTTATACATTTAGCAACGTTACGCATACGTGATGTGACAAAACGGTCTTCGGTCGTCGGGCCTCGAGAAGAGAGTTCGCTCTCGCTCTTTTATTTACCTCCAGCTTTTATATATATATATCTCTATCTCTCTGTCTGTCTGTCTCTGTCTGTCTCTGTTTCCTTCCTCTGTCATTGATTTCTGCTCGGACGATCGCGAGCGCCGGCGACCGCGTTTTGTCAGATCATTCTCAGTGTTAGTTGTGATGAATTGTTAAGGAGAAGACTACTGTGTATATGAAAAATCTGCGTCGCGACCGAGGAGCGTTCGTTCCCATGTATTTGCATATCTTTTTTTATTTTTTTCTCGTTCGCGAGAGACGTGTTTCTCTCGATACGAAGCGAGAGCTCCGATCGCCGACAACAATTCGGATGATGACGATGACGACGATGACGATGTTTCGCCGCTCGGTGTATCGTCGTCCTGTATACATAATACGAGAATCGCAAGCGACGCGGGTTACGCAGAGACGATCGAGCTGTGTCTCCAGTCACAGCGACCTGAGACCGAGGAGATACATGTCTCTCTCTTCTATATATATATATACATTCATATATATATATATATATATATACATACATATATACTTTGATATACGTATATATTAAATGTATACATATGTATTTCTGTCTGTCTCCGTATTCTCCTTTTTAATAAGGACTATAAAACGCAGGTTACAGGATACAGAATAGTGAAAGTGATATTAATTTTTTAGTATGACTGGAAGTGGAGTACTAACTTCAAGGAGGCCGTACAGACCAGTCATGAGTAATTTTTTACTGATTCATATTTATAAATTATTAATTATTATTATTATTATTATTAATATTTCTACCTTATTATTATTACCATTATTATTCTGTACTATTTTTATATACTATATATATATATATCTACAATACCCAACGCACACACATACACACGTACACACATGCATACGCAGAACATACAGACACTTATACGTGTTCACGCCCACGCCTCCACCACCTCGAAACGTGTACACGTGTTTATATATATATTTTATATATATACTTGTTCCGTTTTCGTCGGTATGATGTCTGCCGCACAAAAATCATACTAATCGTTCATCCATCATTTCGCTGAGGACTCGTCCCGTCGTTCTCATTCCTCTCTCGCTCTCGTACCGTAAAGACCGAGGCAAACCGTGTGCTAAAGATGAAAAAAAGAAAAGATCCCAGGGAGTAATCGGCGGGATCGTCGTCGCATAGGTTCGGGTCATGATCGCGTACGAAATTCTCTGTGTCTCTCTCATTCACTCTTCCTCTATCTCTCTCTCTGTCTCTCTCTTTTTCGCGGGCTCGTTCGACCAGCGCCGGTCTGTACGTACGACTCGGACACCGCCTGCGTCCTCGGGGACCCTCTGATTTCCCGATCCGAATCGCCGCGTTATAAATCCAATTAGAGGGTCCCCGTTTTGCATCTTACCAGACACCGCATACAGAGCTTTGTCATCGTTTACTCCCGCTACGTCCCAGCCGCTTGTTCCGATCCGACGCGTATAATTCATGTCATACCGGCGACAAGACACGCACGTGACTCGTTTTGATCTGACGATAATTCGCGCAACGACGAATCCTCGGCTCTGCTACGCGCTACGCGGCTGACCGCTCTCACTTTCGGCCTTCTCGCAGAGTACCTCCTCGTCAATATTCATTCACCGTACTCGTTATACGCATACTCTTGTACTTAAAACAACTTGACACGCTCTCTACATAGACGCATACGTTTGCTGCGATGTTTTATCTTTTGTCCGTTCCGTGCTCGAGACGAACGAACGACGTCTGCCAGAGAGTGCAGAGATAGCCGCGATCTCGCCTCCGTCAGACGCGCTCGTTCCAATCCATTTCTTATAGTAAGGTGTGTGACACTCTCCCTTCGATACACAAGGTTTACATTGGATTTCCCGGGATCGGGAGACCGATCCTGAATCGCCCCTTATCGATCATCCGCATCATCGCCGTCACGTCATCGTATACACTGGGCATCGGAATCGCTAAATTCACTGTGCGGGGAGAGAAGAGATTACGGTGTTGTCATCTGGAATTGGCACACTTCGCAGGACGATTTTAAACGATCCTACGAGCGGCTCGGCGGGGAGTCGTTCGCCGAGCCACTCACGGTAGACCGATTCGTTGAGTCGGTCGTACCTGGGACATTCGTCGCGCTCGATTATTATTATCATCGTCACGCCATTACATCGCATCATCCTTAAACCCTTCTATCATCGTCATTCATTAAAACGAATCCAGATCACTCGCGTTCGCTTTCGATTCTTGTGGAATTGGTTCGCAGCTCGCACCCCCTCGCTTCACCCTCGACATTCTCTTTGGTTTCCCTCCCCCAAAAACGGTTCGATTCGACTTTGTACGATACATATGTTTTGTCTACACACGTTCCTCTTCTCTTTATCTTCCTTCCGCTCTTTTTCTCTCTCTCTATATCTCTCTCTCTCTCTCTCTCTCTCTCTTTCTGTCTATCTTCTTCTCTCTGGTCTATCTTTTTTCTGCCTATCTCTACTACGTACGTACTCTGTTCGACTTCTCTCGAGTTCGTAAATATGTACTGCCTTACTATAAGGATTGGACCGAAGGTTTTTGACTGTGTAATCTTTTTTTGGTCGGCCAACATTTTTATATCGTGTACATATATATATATATATACCTGTGTTTCTTTTCTCTCACGACCAAGAATAATACCACTCGTTCTATCGCGTGTACCTCGAGAGCATGTTCCTCCGTGTACGATAGAACGTAAGGGAATGCGGCATGCGTCCATATCTGCGTTTTGTACGAGCGAAAACCGTGCACGTAGCAGCGTTATTCGTAGACCGCGGATTTTCATGCGAACGCATCGAATCCGTAGTCTGGGCATATATATATTTGCATGTCGCGTCCAATGCTTGATTCTGTTTCGGCGACCGGGAAAATTCGAGCGTCGAGGAGAGACTCGAAGCTCTCTCCCGTTCTTCTCACCACGGACCGACGAAGATTACACGGATGATGATGAACCGCGAGACGGAAACGGGGCCGAACCCTACCACCCCTCTCTCTTCTTCCGCCTCCTCGGCGCTACGAGCCTCGATTTTTCATTTTTGGTTTCTCTGTTTTTTTTTTAAGTTGACTAATACCGGACAACGGTCGACGCCAAACGTAAAAGAGCCCCAAACGAGTACTGACTTGTAACACGCACAACGCACGCACAAAACGTAATACCCCAGACCGCAGGTAACTATCTAACGGAGTTTAATACGTACATAAAAGATTGTGTATATCGCATACACCGCAGTTCGTATGCTCCGTCGTCCGTCGACGACGCATCACGTCCGATCGATCTCGCGCCTTCCTCGGTTCATGTATTTCTCGGTCATCCTCGACGCATCTGGCTTTTCTTCACGCGCGTTCGTTCACATTTTTTATTTTCGATTCACGTCTCACCCTCACCGCTCTCCAGCCGTTCGATCGCCTCACCAGCACCTTGCATGCGGAACATACTCGCGCACATGTTTCACCACTGTTACTGGCATGCCTTAGCCGAGCGACCGGTCGATCCGCGAGCCGTACCGTCGACGAAAGTTGCCTAAGAGGTTCTCGTTTTCCCACGGCAACTTTCGACGACCGCGCGAGCTTCCACTCGGCGACGAGTCACGAGGGGAAGCGAAAGATACGACTCGAGGATAAGTCGGAGGAGGATGTAACCGATGTGTCGTCCACGTGTCGAACGCAGGCAGCTGCCCCTGTGCCAGCGGAACGCACTGTCGTGGGGTCAGCGAGCGTCCTCGGGGGAGGGCCCCACGCTCACGAGCCACCCGCCACCCATCAGCAGCGTCCGGAGAACGCACTCGACGCTCTGCTAGACGAGCTGCAAACGTTCTCGAGGCCGAGCTCGCAGCTGGGCCACACGCAGGGCTCCTCGACGATCATCTCCGAACTGGGCAGGTCGGCGAGCAGGGGAGAGGCTGTCGGAGCGTCGTCGACGGTCGGTGGTGGCCGACCGCCGTGCATATCCGACATAGGCAGGAAGGGAAGCGTGGACTCGTCGAGCGGACCCCTTCCGGGTACGCTCGTTCCGAACACGGCCGTGCTACCGTCCACCCAAGGAGGAACCTTGCGGAGGTTGCACTCGTATCCGTCTAGCTCGGACACGGACACCTCGCCACCGATAGCGAGACTGCAGGTGTCCCTTCAAGAACAGCCCAGTCTGCCCACGCTGCCGCAGGGATTCGTCCCGGGACAGAAGCCCCCGGTCCCGGAGAGGAACGCGGAGTTGCTCCAGCTCGCCAGCGCCAGGCGAGTCCCACCTCCGCCACCGCCGCGCACCAGCTCCAGATCACCGTTGGCCAGTCCCACCAGTCCTCAGCTACCACCCCGGAATCATTCGTGCGCGCTGCAGGGCAACGCTACGCTGCGGAGGCCACCGGCTCGCGGAGCCCTTCCCGTGAAGGAGGGCAAGCCTCCGATGGCACTACCGGCCGAGGTCGTAGCCTCCGAAGCGAGCCCGGCTCTACACAATAATTCTACCAGCTCCCAGTCCTCCGCCGTCCTCTCGACGAGTAACTCGAGTTCCTGCGAGAGCGTGAACTCGCAGGAGGGGTTGCAGAGTAAGAAAGGCAGGCACGAACAGTTGGAACAGCGGCATCAAGAACTGTTGCGGAAGCAGAAGGCGTTGCAGGAACAGTACGCGAGGCTCCAACAGCTGCAGAGGAACACCGCGGGTCTGACCACCGTTCCACCAGCGCCGCCGGACCTCTTGAAGAAGACGGGCTCCGAGAGCAATCTGCTGGCCAAGATGGGCTTGGGTCTCAGCGCCGCGAGTTCGGGATCCCTGACCAGCCTCGCTCAAGCGAAGCCCGGCGTTCCTCAGGAGTCCTCGGTGGACGGGACGCGAACGCGTTTGGACGACGTCGAACAGCAGCAGCAACAGCAGCAACAACAGCAGTCGGTCGCGAACGAGAACTCGACGATCGTTGGCTCGAGCGAGTCGGACGGTGGTCAAAGCGTCGCGGCGACGACAACGACGACGACGCCGGCCAGCGGTACGGCGACGACCACTACCACCAGCAAGATCTACGAGACGGACATTCTGTGACTGAGACGCCGGTCGTTGCTCGTTCCGAACGCGGAGGTCGTGCTCGCGAGTTAACCCGCTCCTCGGGGTGATCCGAGAGAAAAACGCGGCAGGCTGGAAGGTAGAGTAGAGGACTTAGCGAGTCACGCGTTATTCATAATATCGTCTATCATAATTAATAACGGTATAGTATCAATAATCGTAAACGGAAAGCGCACGCTGCTCTCCCTCGCTCTTTCTCTCTTTCTCTCGGAACGCGCGATTCGCGCGTGGGAAGGGGTGGTGGTGGTGACACGTTCCACCAAAGGGAAATCGAGTTCCTGGCCGGAAGACAACGGAAGAGGTAGATGGATCGCGGCGACCATCGACTGTGCCAAAAAAAGAAAAGGGGAGGTCGCGTGTCTCGTGCGACGAGCCCGCTTATTATCCCCGCGTTTTCCTCTCGAGCTCCGTCGAACTTTGCACACGGGCGGACAGATCCTAGGAGCCCCGCGATGATCGGGCTCTCGATCTGATCGAATTATCCTACATACGTATGAACACACTTAACTATATCTACGAAGGAGAGACGAGAAATTTATATATTCGACACACACAGACACACACACACACACACACGAGTATCAGAACGAGTTTCTATATAAGCGAATATTTATGCGAATACGTAGTTAGGTAGATAGAGAAGAGCCACAGGTGGAACGATATAATTATAATAGTAACGCGTCAATATCGTAGACGAGATTCTCGAGGACGAACGATCGTCCTTCCTGTTCCCATAGGAAGCGCACAGACAGCGCATTTCTCTCAGTATATTTCTTGTAAGTCACGATGCGTGAAAGGAGGTGTGCGTGTTTCTACATAAATAAATAAGTAGCTTCGATCGGAGAGGGGACGAAAGCTCGAGCGGAAACGTGAATCTTGAGACGGCATGATCGAAAGGAACATTATTGCTCAATTCTTATGGAAAAAGATGTGAATGCGGCGCTTTCTAATCGGCCGTTGATCGGTTCCAGGGCGCGTATCATTTTGGAAAGCTCCTCGACGCCGTCGTTCGACGCGAAGCACCCTTCGGTGCATTCGGACGACGTCGCCTCGCCCTTGGAACGAATTCACGATCGACGAGCGCGAACGTTCGTCGCTGATTCGATTAGCCGATTAAATTGTTGAATCGCGGAGCATATCGCACTCGCGAATCCGAAGTTTTCTGTCAGCCTCGTCGACCAGTCGTGATCGCCACTGGACAGGGGACGGGGATGCGAGACGGATCGAAACGTATTCGGGCAGCGGGAGATCCTCGCTGCCGTTTGTCATCGGGATCGTAGAGAAACGTCGAAAATCAAGAGAGGAGCTACTCAACGCTCGACAGAAATCACAGGATACGTTCATATAATCGATACGCGCATACTTTGCTTCGAGCGGCCTAATAGCCGATACCTAGATTCGTGCTTTTCTCGTTTCGTTTTCGAGTTAGTATGTCTTCAGTATTTGCCGCAGTTTCCCTTTCCGCCGATCCGCCCGTTCACGGTAGCGGACCTCAGAGGATGGATCTCGTCTGTTAACGCGCCGATCGTAATCGCGCTCTTATTTATTTTCTACGTACATCACGAAACGCATCTATATGGAAGTAATAATTAAATATACGTACTACGATAAGAGTAATACGAATTAAGGCATGGAGTCACAGTATTCAGTTGCGAGCGTTTTATCGACGCATTAAAGAAACGATCGAGGAGACGATTCCAGCGAACAAGCACTTTCTCGTTCGATCCGACGATCGAACCTGTATATTGTTCTGTTCACGACAGTAGGTACTTACACGCATAATTTGCATCTGTACAAAGCTGCTTTCCATCGAACACCCCCGTTTCCCTCGCATCCTCTCGCCCGACTCTCTTCGCCCCCCTGCCCCTGCTTCTTCCGTTCTCTTCGTCGGCTCGTTTGTTCCATCCCTCGTTCCATAGAGGCCATCCCGTTCCCGGGTAAAACAGTTTTCGCTCGAAGACGGCCCTCGAACACAGCTGTCTACCATGGGACCTACCGATTCAGTTTTCTCTCCCGAACGTTAGCCTATAATCGATATGTAATGTTTTCCGACGATCCTGTACGCCAAATCGAATTGACTTGTTACATTTGTAAATGTTTGTAAGTAACTATCACGTAATAAAATAATCGATTAATAATCATCGAAACGGTGCGGTCGGTATGTATATTATTATTATTTATTAACAAACATTTGTACATAGAGTCAAGTCCGTTCACGTTTTAGGTTCTTCGCCCCCGTCTTCGTCTATCCCGTGGGCCTTTTGCAGCCCTTCTTCTATCTTCTGCCTCTCCGCATATATCCTTTCGTATATGTCCAAGGAGCGCGTGATCGACAGCCTATCCGGGGCATCTAGCACCGCGTATTGCCTTATCGTTTCCAAATTGTCGGGCGTTGGCTGAGCGGCCGACTTCGCCTCCGGATGAGCCCTGTGATACAACCGGACCAATGCCGCTGCTTCGTCTATAGCCTCGTTACGAATCAGGTCCAACAGCAGCGTGTGAATATTGTCTTCCCAAGCGAGGTGAAACGCGAGCGGACCGAAGTGCCTCGTGGATCGCAACACGTCGAACTTATTCAGCTTGTTCACGTACGAGTACACGAGTTTCGTGACCCTCTGGTATTCCGGATCGTCCGGTTCGAACTGCAAACAGGCTCGATCCAAGATAAACTCGAACTCTCCCTTGTCCAGTAATTCCTGTAAACGATCGGTCGCTTTAGTCTACGACGTCGTAAGTAGTATTAGAATATAACAAATACTTACGTCAATGTACGGGCTGAAAAACATCTGTGGATGGTGTATCTCTCTGCCCTCGATAGGAAAATACGTCTGGTTCATCCTGTGTCTCTCAAAGGTGTTCGCGCGTCTCAGTATACCGTTCGCCTCTCGGACCACGATCAATCTCTCTCTGTTATTGCTCCCGAAAGATATGTCTGTGAACACAAAGTTCTGTTCCGAGTAGCCTTGCACTGCTGGTTCGTCGGAGATCAGTTGAACCTGGTCCGATCGAGCTTTCACGTACGGCGGCATTTGTATCCGTCCCTTCGCTTTCTTCTCGATCTCGGCCCGTGCCTTTTCCAGTTCCTCGTCCGTCATGAACTTCATTGTCGGCACATCCAACTTCGTCCCGTCTTTGCGAGCGGCGAACACTTTTCGGTAATCAATACGAGTCAGCGTGGTGAGCAACTGCTGCACGTATCGGTCGAAGAATATAGGCGCCGGATCCCTCTCGTTCGCTGCGGACAACGAGAGACACGATCAAGAACGAGATGAAAGAGAATCTCGTTCTACTTACTCGCCCCCGATGCCGTTGAACACGGGCGACAGTCCCAGGTCGCTCTCTTATAAAACCGACGTAAAGCGAAATTTACTCGACTGGACATCATGTTTCGTTCGTCGAAATTAACTTAACCTCTACCACCTCCAAACGATTCGCCCCACAGTCGGGGCAGTCGGGCACGAGACGTCAAGCCGTCGAGATCTAAGCGCATGGCACGAACGAGATCGGAGCGTGCCAATCAGGACGTCGTAAAGTTTGTCCCCACTGTACTCGCTTTCCCGCCAGTTTAGAGACAAGTAACGTTCCATTCCGCTGTTGGAATCAGTCGACGTTGGTCGACGTCGGTCGCGTTCGTGAAATATTTAAACATGGACGAAGACTGCAAACGTGATCTCGAAAACCTGGAAATATCTGTAATGGAGCGGGAGAAGGAAGTGCTTGACGTGACGGCTTTCATCGTGAACAATAATCCGATTCCTCTGGACGACAATTGCAGCCCAGAGGACGTGAGGAGGAAGCAGCATCAATTGTGCGAGATTCTAGCGAGTACGTTCATTTGCGAGCAACCGAAAGATTATTCCCTTCCCGATTCCCAAGAGTTACGTGTCCACAAAGTTCTGAAGGAACTCAACGACGAGATCAAGAACGCTCAAAAACTTCTCGACGCGTTGAAGGCAGAACTTTCGGACGTTAAAGAGGACGTGTCTCGGTGAGTACAGTATTCGTTCTTAGCAGTTTCTCTTTTATTTCATGAGAGTATCGTTACTTTCTGTCTCAGTTTGGAAGCAAAGAAACTGGGTTTGGCCAAAATGAAGGAGGCTCATTTAAACCGCGTCGTGACGCTAGAGACCGCGACGTACGCTAAAGAACGCGCCACGGCATCGCGCATCTATCATCATGTGAAATCCGACTTGGTACGATAAAATTATTCGTAACTTTAAAATAAAAAAGCGTACACGTTTGAACTCGGTCACGATCGTTCCTTAAATCTTTAGCGCAGCGTAGTGGAAGCGGTGTTCCCCGACAATCTGGATTTCGAAAACCTCTTGGCGGTAAGCATCGGGAGTGTTAGAAATTAATCGATAGCTGAGAACATCGGACGACAGGTGGTTCATGAATTTGTAGGATTTAACGAGGGCGTACTTGAAAGGCGGTGACAACGTATACGTGGACGTTACTCCCTACACTTTAGCCTACATAAATTATCTGACCAGTGCCGAAATAGCCGTGTATCACAGGAACGATCGAAGTAAAATTCGGCTGATGGAGATGTTGTAAAGAAACACACAGGTAAATGTTTACAAAGTAAATCTTTATTTTCGATCGTTTAAATCTACGTAATACAAAAGTGTATGAGATGCTTTGGATGACGTGTGAATCAATGACAATTGTAAGTCTACCGACGCGTTTACCACATGAACGGTGCTCTTTCTCTCAATACTCTGACACCGGTGCGTTCCCACTCTTGCCTCCCGATCCATAATTCTTGTGCCGACTCCAAACAACTCAAGATCGCGGCTCCTTTCCACGCTGTCATTCCGGGATCCATTTCCTTCGGTTGCGTTATGATATCCAATTGTTCTGTACAGAAATAAATATATTGTACCCGCGCGATCGTGATCACTCTTGCGAAAACTTACCGGCCCTGTACATGTACGGAATTTGAAGAGAAATTCGGTTGTGCAGCCACATTCCTATTCCTTGAAACTTCATACCCGATCCAACGACAAGTACGCAGCTGTACATTTTCCTCTTCAAATCCTCCGTAGCTGAACATAAAAGTGTCTCGATGGCGTTCGTTCGTTTGATCGATCAGTAATATACTTACGACATCGATCGATGCTCTGAAGCACGGCGTGGTCGAGACCCAGCAACTGTTGGGGACCGACCACGAAATCTCGCGGAGCGTCCAGATCCCGATTCGACAGAGCGATCGGCGCGGAATCCACCGCGTCCACGACCACTTCCTCTTCTCCCGTCACGATAGGAGCACTCGCTTCTTCTTGCAGCTCAGATGTTTGTTCCAGGTTCTCCTTCATGCCTCTCCTCTGAAAGAAGAAACAGAGAATTGTTCGCACCTGGCCGCCTTCCCGCATAAAATTCTCTTACACTTGTCTCTCGCAAGTAGTTCTCGTCGTGAGGATCTTCCGGGTCTCCCATCGACCTCTTTTGTATGTGTACGCTGTGCGTACCGGACACTTTGAACAATTCGGGCTGGAACAGGCTCAACGGCGCCACCAGGCATTCGTCGCCGACTTGAATGGTATACTTCTCGGTCTGCTGCTTCGGTTTCCGAACCACGAATGTCTTCTCCTGCGATCCGCATATGTTCAAATCGACGTGACAGAAGTCCTTCTTCAGTTGATTCAAGAGTAAGGCGTCCAGCTTGTTGTAAGGGTCGCAGCTCTTGTACGGGAATGCACATTTCTGCAGTAACCAGAAGAACGTCTGGGTAATGTCTCCGCCGCCGTAATCCATTCGCACCCGGGTGTTCCGATGAGAGATCCCGTCCTCCACGCAGGAGACCGAAGTCTTCTGGTCTCCGACGTCGACCACGCACGCGAACCCTAAGCCCGCTCCGAACGTCGCCGCTACGTGATCCTACGACGGGTGATTAGTGACACGGTGCATCTTCTTCGACGAACGTATTTACCAACCTGCAGTAGGAAACAAGCGCCGAATCCGACCTCGCAGAGCATCAACGTAGTAAGTTCTTTCAAATACTGTCGGTTGTAAATGTCTGGAATTATAAGAACGGCTCGGTAGTGTTTCAAGTCTCTCAGAGGAATGTCCATCTTCTCTGTGAGGACGTATTCCCAGATGGTTTTCAAATCGGCCATGACCGATCGCAGGCTTCCACCGGGACCAGAGTGCACGTTCAGTTCTCCTCTCCTGTATGGAAAATGAACGTTGAAGTTGTCCTCCGGATTCAACGACAGCACATCGTCTCCGACGACGACATCTTTGTCAGTCTTTATCCATTCGACGCTGCAAGGCGAAGATATCTCCGCGTTCGATCTACGGTTGAAAGCGGCTATCTGTTGCGGCGGTGTCGCGTATCTTCGTCTTCCGTCGGACTGAAGGCAAGACTGCAACGTGTGAGATACCTGCAGTCGCGATTCCTCCATTGCTTGTGTAAGTTCTTTCGTCTACTAAGAACAGTCGAGGAGTAAAACGTCGTTCCGTAAGCGTAATTCCGTAAATGAAATAATTACTCGTGGTATCGCGGGAGGCAACAAACTGTCTTTGTATTCGAGTCCACCGGGCAAGCGTCTTCTGGCGACGGCGTTCAGTATCGTGCAGGGATTCAAGTCCGACGCTCTCCCCATTCTCAGGTACATCGATCCAGGATGAATTATCACTATCGTTTGTGCTTGTATTTGCTTAAACAGATTTTAATGTTGTTACGCGGCGGGTATAGAATTAAGGATTAATGTATTATACCTCGGCACATGATTCTTGAAAAACTGGCATTGTTCACTACTCTTAATCGTAACAGATCACGTAGGTTATACAGTAGGTTAAATGCTTCCTCGTGAAATAACTTGGTCACGAAAGAGCTATCTATGTATTAAATATATTTCACATGTTCCTTCCTGTTCCATTTACATTCACTTCCTATTGTACGATTAGTTATTTAATTAATGATGTTACATAGCGATCGACATAACCCTTATCTTATGTCAGGAGCTCAATGAGCTCTTGCTTTCCTAACTGGTGTGCAATTACACATACCTCAAATGATTTTGGAGTTCATCGTGGCGCCATCCAGCGTTCACGGCTGCGAACCCGTCTTTTTCACTGGTGCAGCAATATTGGAGCCAAGCACTTTCGCTTTTGACAAAAAATTTCGTTTTTTTTCAATAACTCCTAAACCCTTGGAGATACGGGAAAATTGCATACGACCTTTCTTGTAGAGCACGACGAGATCTACAATTTCTATNCGGTAACTATTTATCCAGACGTAGGTTACAATTGTTTTTATTTTGACGTGTCAAACAGTAATGACCACAATTCTATAAACGCCTGATCGAGCATTGAAAAGATAAGACGAACACTTATTAACACTCATTTTGAATTTTGTCTCTCTCTTTCTCTCTCTCTCTCTCTCTCTCTCTCTGTACCTCTACCGATTTCAACGTAGTGGAGTAGCAATACCGTCTTGCATTTCTCTCTCACTCACCATATTATTGTCTTACATGATTTTAACATTCTTTTTCGTTTATTCCAGATATCTTTTAATCAGGGCTTCTCTAAATAATGAAGACAACCCCCTGCAAGTCTTACGGCATTAGTGTTGAATTTCTAAGTAGCCTTATGCAATCCTCTTTGTAAATTATTGTATGTTTTTTTAAGTTTTAATTAATAAAGAGATAGTTTAAATGCAATTCAAACTCCTCGTTACTTACCTTTAAATCTGCCTACATCCAATCCCTTCTCCATGTCATCTTCACTTAGTATAAGTAGAAATTTAGTGGAATCGGAATTTTAAGAATTCTTGGAATCGTGACGTCACAGCAGGAGTTAGTGCTACCTCCTACCATATTATATTCTTCTGATACAAAGTGAAATTTTCGACAAAAATTTTTCTCTTTGACAATTCTTGGAAATGACGTCATCAGTAGGAGTTAGTGCTACCTCCTATCACATTATATTCTCCTGATACAAAGTTCAATTTTAGACAAAAATTTGTAATTTCGAGAATTCTTGGAAATGACGTCATCAACAGGAGTTAGTGCTACCTCCTATCACATTATATTCTCCTGATACAAAGTAAAATTTTAGACGAAAAATTTTAATTTCGAGAATTCTTGGAAATGACGTCATCAACAGGAGTTAGTGCTACCTCCTATCACATTATATTCTCCTAATACAAAGTCCAAATTCGGGCTAAAATTTTGTCGGAAATTTCACTTTGTATTAGGAGAACATAAGATGATAGGAGGTACCACTAACTAATTTAATGCTACCTCCTATCACTTTATATTCTCCTAATACAAAGTGAAATTCTGGAGAAAAATTTTGCCCGAATTTGGACTTTGTATTAGGAGAATATGATATGATAGGAGGTAGCACTAACTCCTGGTGATGACGTCATTTCCAAGAATTCCCGGATAGCAAAAATTTTTGCCCGAAATTGGACTTTGTATTAGGAGAATATGATATGGTAGGAGGTAGCACTAACTCCTGGTGATGACGTCACTTCCAAGAATTCTCAAAGAGAAAATATTTTGTCGAAAATTTCACTTTGTATCAGGAGAATATAAGTTGGGAGGAGGTATGCTATGACGTCATCAATCGAACAGGAAAAATTTTTGCCCGAAATTGGACTTTGTATTAGGAGAATATGATGTGGTAGGAGGTAGCACTAACTCCTGGTGATGACGTCATTTCCAAGAATTCTCAGAGAGAAGGAGTTTGATCGAAAATTTTACTTTGTATCAGGAGAATATAAGATGATAGGAGGTAGTCATAAATAATTACCACTTTATGTTCTTCCTGATACGAAATGAAATGATGTAATTCTAATATGGGGGGGCGTATAGAAATAAAGAACGCTCGATTAAATGTAACTGTAATCTTTATTCATAGTTCTAATACATTGTAAGAGGCAAGGGATGCGAGAATAATAAGTATCTTATATAGAAAAAATAATTTTATTATAATATAAGTTATAACATCACCGTGTTATTAAATATCATTGTTCCTTAACTCGAACATGCGATAATGCATTTACAAAGTTATATAAAAAGGAAATCTTTGTATAACTTAACGTACGATTCGATGCGAAGACGCTTAATCGATAGAGAACCAGATAAAGAAGGGGTAAACGGAACAAGGATCAAGAATAATTGATCTGAGTCAGATTCGTCTATACGAAGTACTACGTAGCGTAAAAACAGAGAACATGCGCGTATAATGTAAACGGGAGAAGATAACAATTTTTCTTATTGCAAATTAATTGGCGATCATCGTACAAAGACCGCGCGCGCGGTATAGAAAGGACTGAGATCGTACTTCGTTATATATCTAATAACCACGGCGATACTCGTATGGATGCATGGGTGCATCTCGGAGAAGGTAAAGCAAGCGTTCAGTGAGATATGTACATCAGTCGGCCGCAGTGATCAACGACTGCGCTTCTAGCAAGCTCTCCGTGGCGAGAATAGAACTGTTCATAATGGGTGCACTCACCGTGTTCCCCGACTTCTTGCTGGAGAACGGGTAGAAACTATCTATGTTCATAGGCACGGAGTAACTGTTGGATTTGATCGTGGGCGAGCCGCAGTTGCCGTTCAGACACATCTTCAGTTGATTCACGTCGTTCCTCAACAGCCTCGCGTAGAGCTCGATGTGGTTCCGTCCGCCGTTGCGAATCTCCAGCGTCGGTATCCACCGGAAGTAGCACTGGGTCCAGAGCTCGAGGGTCGGTATGCTGTACAGAGGTTTCAGCATGCCCTTGTCCGTCGCGTCCCGCGAATTGTAGAAGGGATTGTAGAACAATAAAATATCCTGGTCGCTGAACTGCTCTCGCCAGTCCCAGACGCTACGCAGGACGAAAGGCTTCTCCGGGTCCTGAGACGTTCGTAAAACGTTAACGTGTCTAAGAACGGTGGAATCGAACGTTGAAGATTCGATACTCACCGTAGCTGCCGCGGATCGATCTTTCTCGCAGTTGAAGACGAACGTGTCGAAGATGGAAACGTGAGCGGCGTCCCATAGAGTTGTCAGGTACGTTTCCGTGAACTCGACTTCCGCCGGAAATTGTTGAATCAATTGCCAGACGCAATCGAGGTATAACAGGAACACCGGAGACTGCGCGAGTAACAATGATAGCGTTCAAATACGAGGAGTTAAGAGAAGTCGAACGACGTACCTTCTCCGAAGTTCTCTGCGCAATATGTCCTAATCTATCACAAAACGGATGACCACCGGCGATCCATTCCTTTTGTAAAAGGGACTGGAACCCGTTGATAGTTCGAAAATAAGGATCCATCAACAATTGGACTAAGCTCGATATAACACAACAGAGATCCGTGCCAGCACCTTCTAAAAACCAGTCCTACATCGTAACGGAAGTAAAGAGGGAACGGGTGTCGATGGAATTGTAAATACCTTGTAATATAACGGAGGATCCTGAGTGAAGATGCTCGCAGGCTTCAACAGCTTTTTGTAAACAGTACGATACATATTTCAACCATTTCGTGTTTTCCAACAGCGAGTAAAAATTATTGTCCTGTAGCCAGAACTGCCTGATGTTCTCTGAAACGATCGCGGGCAGACGATTTAGCACGCGGCCGAATCGACGCGGTTGGGTGAGCGCGAATCAAAATACCTGGACAACAGAGGACGGCGAATTTCGAGAACGCCGCGGCTATCAATTTCGCGTTGATACCTTTGTTCAGCTCTAAGACGAACGGCTGCATCTTCTGTGGATGACTTTTTCGCACGTTCTCGAACATGACGTTCTCCTGTTTCCTGTTGGTGACCAACGGCGAGAGCTCGGACATCTTGACCAACGCGGCGCCGCGCGAGCTCGACCAAGACCAGATCGGTGGACGGTTCCCTTGAAAGCATTTAGCTGCATCCATCAGCTGATTATCGGTGACAGAGTCTGGCACGATCACGTATCGAGACAAGCTGGCGAGCAAAACACGATGTTAAACCCTGAACCCGCTTCGAACCCGCGATATTTACCTACTACAGAGCTTGAAATCTACGTTCGCGATGGACAGTCTCCAAGATTTCCTCAGCTTCTCATTACGAACAGTTCGTTCCAACTCGTTCTGCCAGTCGGAAATGTCGCGAAACAAACGGACGCCTTTGTCAAGACTACTGTAGTAAGCTTCTCTGAAACGAGAAACGGAAACGGAAAGGTTGCAACGAATCTGCACGAATCACAATGCTCGAAGCGTTACATACTGACCGGTAATCGTAACCGAACAACAGATTGTGCCCACTGGGGAAGGCATGGTGCAACAATGTCTGGAGGACGTTCTTTCCGTCGCCGATGGGTGAGAATTTGAAGGAGAAGGACCACGTTCGTAAATTCTAAAACCCACAACCTCGATGAGAACGGGGACAACGAACGAGAATATGATCGATAAACAACGAACGGAGAACAATTACTTTACAAGTAATAAATATTCCTTTCACTTTAGACGGTACAGTATTGCCAGGTACCAATTTCCTTCTCTTATCGCCAACGGTCACGTATATATCCTCTATGTTCGTTAAACACGTGTCCATATAGCCGTAAAGATGATTCTGTTGACGAGCCACGTCCTGTACACAATCGTCGTTTGACTGTTAGCATGCGAGCACCGGGAGTTGGCGCGAGATACTTACTTCGCCATCCGTCTCCTCGGTCGTAACGAAACTGAGCTTAAAATTGGTGACGAACAGAACGCCGGACGTTCCTTGATTTTGATCGCCGACGGGCGAGAACATAAGAACGCGTTGAGCTTTGGTGATCAATGCTTCACCGGGTAACAACTTAATATTGTTATCGCATAAAGAATTGCGTCGACTAGAACCCAGCGGCTGCGCATAATTCATGAAACTACCATTACGATAAGAAAGTGGAAAAACCGTATGAGCAATCGCTCGCTGATTATTTCCACCGTTCTATCTACCACTGATTTAGGTTATGGCCGAGCGTAAGAAATTTACCTGCAGCTCGTGCTCCTCTAAGCCTACGTAGCTTATGAAATTGTTGCAGCTTTTGCTTTCCATCGAGAACGTTTGTACGATTGCCGTTGATTCACGCGAGCCAGAACCATAGAAACTGAAAATCCGATTTATCCACGATTCCACTATTGCAGTTATTAGTATCGGGTCCCCGTTAATTCCATTGCCGACCGCGCGAATCGAGTGTGGATCAGAGTATCATCATCGTGAATCGAGGGCAAGACGTTCCCGCGGTCGCGTCAAAATGTTCACGAGACGATCCCGAACGGAATCACCGCACAACTCCCCTTTCGGACCATCCTGAACGATTCTCTTCGCGGTTTTTCGTCGTCGCTTCACGGACCGCTCCTCATCGTTGCAACGGAAAATGCGAGTCCTTGAGGACGCATTTGTCACCGTGACCAGCCGTGACACATTCGCGCATCGTGTAACGCGGACTCGATCCGACGAACGATCGAGACAGCGACGATGAATCGCGCGTGTATCGAAATAAAATCGTCGAAGTACAAAGATAATAATAAATATTTATTCGCAAAATTAAAAAAGTGTAATTGATTTTTGTCGATCCCTACTTCTTTATTGTTCGAATTGGAGAACGCTCGGTTCCAAACTTTTACGACGATTCTTTAAATGGGCCCTGGCGATCTCCTGGAATTCCGGTCTTTGTAGGAGACCGTAGGCGAGGGAAAGTAAATTTAGAGCTCTCGTTTGAACGTGAGAAACGCCGCTGGAAAAGAGATCGTGACCGAGTTCTAAAACGGTGCCGAAGTCGCATTCGTCGGCGGCGATGGTTGCTAATCTGATCACTTCTTCCAATTTGGAAATCGGCGTTTTCCTAGCCTCCGGCGTAGGAGGATGTTCGATCTGTTTCAAAAGTTTCTGTAACTCGTTGTCGGTCACGGTCAGGTCCCTGTACCCTAACTGAGTCTTTTTATCGTAAGGGACCACGATACCACCTTTGTGGAAAGTTCTCGCGACGACCTTCTTTTCCCTAGCCTGCATACCGGCGGTCTTTTTCTCCAAACTGATATTCTTTTCCTTAGCGAAGTTCTTTAATCTTTGTAAGAATTTTGAAATGCGAGGTTTCTCGAACGGGGAAGCTAACTTTAATTTGTCTCCGATGTGCTCACTGTAATAGAAACAGGCAATTGTGACTCTGTCCTAATTCTCGACATACTCGTATTCCAGACACTTACTTCAGCGTACCAAATATGTTCTCTGCTACAGATTCGATGGTGCAATTTATGGCCGCCTTGTTCTTTGCTACGAATACAGGCTTCTCAGAACTATCATCCCTCCAGTACCCGTAATGCAAACCGTCCTTGCCATTATCTCTGATAATGGTCTGTAGAAAATATTAGAATAATGACCACGACTGTCTTAACGACTAACTCAACGACTATACAAGACCCTTACTTGAAACTCTGGAGGGTCATAGTAATACCTCCAGTGCCTTAACAATGCCTGCTTATCCTCTACTTTGGCCTCTAAGAACGTTTCTCTGAACACGTCGAACGGTCCCACTAATTGCAAGTGAAAATCATTCAATACGTTCAGAGGATTCTTCTCCGAGATACTCTGACAGAACTCGTAAAATTGAAAGAAATCGTCTGGCATTTGGACGAGGAATAAATGAGAAATAACTGGCTGCGCTTCGGCCAGAGATATTTTATCGGATTCAATGGCGACGTCACCTAATAATGACGAGACGGTGACCAGCTCGCTCGAATCTTTAATTTCGTGCTCCTCGGATTCGGAACTTTTCGATTCCTCGACGTCATTGTTCTCGTCAATATTATTTACGACCGGAACACTTTCTGCCTCGTCGTCCGTTCCATTCTCTGTTTTCTGTACTTTCTTCTGCGGAGACTCGTTCTCCGTTCGATCTTTGCTCGTCTTTTTCCTTTTCTTATTCAACACCGTACGTTTCGCGCCTCTCCCGATTTTCTACAAATTTTCAAACACCAATTTGAACAAAACAAAAGAGGAAAAACGCGGGTTCTCCAAAAAAAGTTGAAGAATGAAAGACATGTACCGCGTTTGTTGCTGGAAGATGTTTATACTTCTGATGATGAACCGGATTCTTCTGATAACATTTAGCCCCGTATCTACACGGAATTCGCGTGTCTTTCGTAGAAACTTCTGGTTTCTCGTCGTCTGACATTCTTAAGACAAACAGAAAGACTGGGAGAGACGAGAGAAACTTAACCTCTATGTACGCTAGGACAGGTGGAGTTCATAGACCTTCTTGGGATTTACTAACACATGTAAATGTTCCTTCGAATTTTTCGAAGATACCTTATGCCGAAATTCATAATAACAGATTGAAGAAATAAATTCTTGGAAGAGTATAGTCTACGGATTTTTTATATAAATTAAATAATTAAAAGCTCGACGATTCTCTGCCTGATCAACTGTTTAAATATGAAACGACCAACTGTTTAAATATGATCACGATAGAAAAGTTTTGACGATGTTTCGTTAATAGGAATCCGGGCCACGTCTCAGAGGCCAGAGAACGAATTTAAATAATTCTATTAAATCAGTGGCGCCTCGAAAATGTACAACGTGGCTCCATCGGACGGCCGGGAACGTCCGACGGTATTCCCAAGGGAGAGCAATTGGCAATAGTTCCCCTCCCGACTCCCGAACAGATTTCGTCCGCGTCTGCCGCGTAACTCAACGATGGAGTTCACAACACGGTGTCAACGCGTGAGATCCAACAGTTTTATTTAGAAGCCTGATCAGACACGACCGACCATCCACGGGCATCGATTTCCAGCGTGAGAACGTCGGCTGCCTGAGGATACGATCGTGAGACGACGACTTCCTCTCACGCAGGAGAAAATGCTCGGCCACGTATAACGACGTTCGATAAGCAGTTACGTGGGTATCATAATGGTATGTAATCCGATAGACACATAATCGTTTATCGGCGATAACGATTCTATTTACGTAACGATCTTCCTCGGCCGTTATTCCATTAGACGACGCGAATGTGTATGTCGACACGGGAGTCACAAGTTTGACAGCGTAAACTTTGAACCTTTCAGACGAGGTGACACCTGGTTCTGCCATGCGGAACAGGTCAGTCACTTTTATTTTTGGCTCTCTTGTTCTGTGGGGTCTGATCACGTACTTCATGATCTCAGATCAACCGGTGGAGAAGGAAAAAGACACGGTAAGTTCGAGTAGACGACGTTATAAAAACGGACAGTGACTCTGTTGCCTTCCAGGCTCGGGTGTCCGGTCAGATTAGCAAATTGGAGAGGAGAGTGAAACAAGAGATAGCACTGAATCAAGAACTACTGCAAGATATCAAAGAAGATAAGCAACGTAAAAGTATGTCGTTGCACGTTGAACTAAATTTTTTAACGACCTCTGACTAAGCCTGATTCCTCTCTTTCACGATAGAAGACGTAGATACTATAAACGCGAATGCAGAGCAGAAACAGGAGAATGCGCGCGATGTCAATCAAAATAAGATTCTCCCTGAAAAGGAGGAAAAGGATATAGAGAAGAATGATGACAAGAACGTGCAGCAGCCTCCAGTGGAGCCTGCACATACTGTAAGTATCCTACGATCGTTCATAGTAGTAGCGGTTTAAAGACTCGCCGGTTTCTGTACAGAGCGAGACCTCTCACAATGTTCCTACAAAGGGGAAGCTACCAAACGGATCTCCGATAATAGCGGTTTTGGTGTTCTCTTGCAATCGTATTACTGTACAAAGATGTCTGGATCAATTGATAAAATACAGGCCCGACGCGGAGCAATTCCCGATCGTCGTCTCGGAGGACTGCCAGCATCGGCAGACAGCCGACGTTATCGCTAAATACGGAAATCAAATAATGCACATTCAGGTACGGCATCGTATCTAGTTCGAACGACATTAGAAATTAACGCGACGAAATTTATGCTATAGCAACCCGATCAATCGGACATCGAAGTACCTCCGAAGGAGAAGAAGTTCAAAGGGTATTTCAAAATTGCACGCCACTACGGATGGGCTCTCAATCATATGTTCTTTCAGCTTGGATACGAAACTGTGATAATAGTCGAAGGTAGCTAAGTCGATTCTATCGCGAAGTCGCGGCAAATCGTAAAGGAATTCGTCTTGCAGATGACTTGGACATAGCCCCAGATTTTTTTGAGTATTTCCTGGGCACATATCCTTTGCTAGCGTCTGACGATTCCCTGTGGTGCGTCTCGGCATGGAACGATAACGGGAAAGCCGGTTTGGTCGACGAGAGCGCGGCGCATGTATTGTATAGGACAGATTTTTTTCCCGGACTGGGTTGGATGCTGACGCGTGAATTGTGGACCGAACTCTCGCCGAAATGGCCCAAATCGTTAGTATAAATATTATGGAATCAAAGAGTCTCGCGAAATGCATGAGAATGCCTACGATTCGTTTGGTCGACAGATACTGGGACGATTGGATAAGGCAGCCTGAGCAACGTCGAAACAGAGCCTGTATTCGACCGGAGATATCGCGAACCAGAACGTTTGGGAAGACTGGAGTGAGCAAGTGAGTACATAAGTGATAATTATGTCGATTGGATATAATGATCGATGCGTCATTTCCAGTGGGATGTTCTACGAAAGGCATTTGAAGTATATCAAACTGAACACGCAGTTTGTGCACTTCACAAAAATGAATCTGACCTACTTATTAAAAGTGAGTTCGACGAGCCCCGCTCATCAAACTGATCGAAGATTAATTCGCGACGTACGTTTCAGGATAATTACGACATAAATTTCGTTAACGAGGTTTACCAGTCGACGGTCGTCAGTTTCTCGGAATTGAAAACAGGGAAGGTCGTAGCATCGGGCGCCGTACGGATTCCGTATTATTCGAGGCAAGCGTATAAGAACACTGCCAAGCAGTTTGGACTGATGGACGACTTCCGGGTAAGTGTACAAATTGATTCCCGACGATTTCGCATCGCTCATTTCGCGTGTTTTACAGAGCGGAGTACCGAGGACCGGGTATCGGGGCGTGGTGACATTCTTTTACAAAGGTAGACGAGTACACTTGGCACCTAGCCCGAACTGGAACGGTTACGATATAACTTGGAGCTAACAGAAGATGCGACGATACGTTCTTTCGTTACTACGGCTCAAACGACTAATTGCTTCCAAGCCGTTCGTCGGAACTCAAACGAATGTTCTACTTACGTCGAAGACGACGACGAATCCATGACACGAACGGTGTTGTCGATTTAAAAGTATTACGAGTTGGACGCGGGATATTAATCGGGCAGTGCAGCAGGCTTGCAATTTTACGTGTAGAAAATTTTCTCAGCGAGATTTGAATAAGCATCGTTACGTGATGAGAGACGTGCATAGTGCCTCGAGACTCGTACCCACCGTTTGTACACACTGAATTGTAAAACGACTGAGGCGAAAGACTTCAGATCATTCGAGCAATTTTATTTCCCCACATTCTCTTCCATTTTATTTAGAGTGCTATTATAGGTTTTATAAAGTTTCTACCTTCTTCCAAGATGTTTGGACTATCACTCGGTCATTTGTCGTGTCTTTACGTTGCGCGAACGATCTGAAATCTTTCCATCGTGTACATAATGTTTATATATATACATATATATATTACACAATGTACGATTAATTGAGAGTTCGATGTAAGCTACGTTCGTATTTTATTCTTTTGCTTACTTCCGGGAACACGTGGAGCATTTTGTGATTTATTACTTTCGAACAATATAAGCAAAGAATCGAAATATAAATGGTGCGAATTCATTGAACCGTTTACGTGATATCGTTTGTAAGAACGCGTCGATGAAGCATGAAGAGATCGACTAAGCGAGTCGATCATCGTTCCCGATTTCTTTCGGGGCAACGACGAACGAATGTTCTATTAATAAAAAAAAAATTGATAAGCATAAATATCCTTGGAATTTATTTTCACCTAGGAAGAACCTGTTCCCCTTTCCTATCAAGCACCTCCTCGACTCTTCATGCACTTACTTGCATTTATTCCCGAACTCAGAACAAATACAAACAGACTGCTCGACAACATTCGGTCTCAAATAAAATTCTGGTATATCCTTACTACAAAAATTTGTAGCGACGCTAACAATTACATTGCAAAACCTTTGCGTCCATCGTGTTTGGACGGCGGATACGGAGGAGCTACAGGTTCCGGCGTAGCGTCCGGATATTCGCGTTTCTCTTTCTGTGGTTTCGGCCTCGACGTGTTGTGCACTTTGGCTTCGCAGAAATAGCCGAACGGTGGTCTCTCCAGGTTCAAATTCTTTGCCATGCACTCGTCGAACATTTGCTTGGTCTTCGCACACCTGATGACACACGGTAATTACGACCCTCGGCCGAAGTAAGTGAACCGTACTTCCAGCGAACTTACGTACTTAGCATGATCTAGCACCACAGGGTCGTGATTTATAACGCAATCTACGTGAGCTTCGAACTCTTTTCGGCAGTGTTTCTTGATGTCCTGTAACCCTTCGAGCGCGCACTTCGTCACATCCTTCCCTTCCTTCAGACACTTGCGCGGATCCCTTAACTCGTACCTGCATAACATGAACTCCTGGAAGTACGTAGAAAATCATGGAACCATCAATCGTCTGCAGTGATCTCTCTCGTTATGATTACATAACCTTTTGAGGTTGTGCGAGTTAAATCGAACGATGATAATTGACGGGCAACACGTACATTGTTGAACCATTCGCATCGTTTTCCGAGGAACACAGCAGCGGCTTGAATGTAAGGCCAGCCGATGTTCAATTCTTGCGTGGTCAATTCTTCGTCCGACGGGAGATGAAAGTCCTTCGGTACAACCATGTTATCCGGCTCTCTGGATCGTAGCTGACGATGGATCGATGAAACGTGGTCGTAACAAATGCCGCTGCTTCATTAATCTCGATCAGATACAGTGGTAGATCGTGCTCTCTCAACACATCGTTCTTGATTGACGTTAACAAGTACAGTTCGCTAGCATGAAGATATATTACTTAACAATGTTTTGAAAACCGAACCACTGTTCCCTCTCTCTGCTGTCTGCTGCTTACCACCAGGAGGGAGTGGAATTTTCAAAGCCCGAGTTTATTACATGAAGGTACGTTAATTTTATATTTACGATAGTCCGACTGTGTCCGCAAAGTAGTTTTCCACACTTTTATATCTACTTGTTAGAAGAACAAATCAGAACAAATGATAGCGGAGACGAATCATTCACGAATCATCATTGGCAGCACTAAGCATTGACAGGAATTGGCAGCACTCGCTTCGTGATGGCGAGTAAGTAGTGTCGTCGGATCGCGTTGCCGTCAGGAGTTCTTGCAAAGAACTCGTTTTTAATAACTTGTATTAAGTATTGCATGAAATAACAACGTGCTACGATGGGCGACAAGAGACAGCAGAATCTATCGGTACGTCGTAACGATCGTTGATGCGTCTACGTAGATACACTAGTGACTAAATCACTTTTGTTTTTACAGAAAGAGGAGATAGCTAAGCAGTTTATGCTGCCGGAGCGAAAGAGCAAAATCGCCACTTTGCTTAAACAGGATGGACAGGCGTATTGCATTTGCAGGAGTTCCGACAGTTCGCGGTTCATGATGTAAGAATGCGAACGCGATAAAGTTCGTAAAGGAGGTCGATTAAAATTGTCGTTGATTCACAGAGGATGCGACGCGTGCGAGGAATGGTACCACGGCGACTGCATCAACATTACTGAGAAGGATGCCAAGCACATAAAACAATTCTTCTGTATTGTAAGGATTCTTTATCTGTATCCAGTGATTCAGAGATCTGTAAGACTTAGCGCTGATCAATTACGTTTAGCGCTGCAGAGAAGAGGATCCGACTTTGATAACGCGTTACAAGCCACGGAGAACGGATCAGGAGGATCGGAAATATAAGAAACACAAGGAGAAGGACAGAGCTCATAGATACGAATACGATGCGCCTTGGAACACCGCCGAGACGAAGAGGTCTTCGAAACGTTGCGGGGAATGTACCGGTTGCTTAAGGACCGAGAACTGTGGCAAATGCGATGCATGCAGGTAAATAGAAACGAAGACTTATTGATCTTACGTATACGAATCGTTGCTCGTTGTTCAGGCACTTGAAGAAGTTCGGGCCTTCCGTCCGATTGAAGCTGAGGTGCATACAGAGGACTTGCAGAGTGCTGGGCGACCCGTTGAAACCTTCGAAGAGTTTCAACAAGAGCTCGAAGTTCATCAAGAAACGAAAGAGGGATTCCAGTAACGAGAGGAACGAGTATCTGGAGGCGCCGAGGCACTGTTACGGGCCTGCTTGCACGAAGCAGTCGCGACCAGGCAGCAAATACTGCTCCGACGAGTGCGGACTGAAACTGGCGACGAACAGAATCTACCAGGTGTTGCCTCAACGCATACAAGAGTGGTCCTTGACGCCGTGCATCGCGGAGCAGAACAACAGGAGGCAGTTGGAGATGGTGAGGAAACAGCAGCAGGACGTGCGGCGGATACTCCACGAGCTGGACAAGAGACACGTGGAACTGGACCGGATAGTCGAACGCGCGAGGCACGCGACGATCGATCCGCAAGCGGAGGTGGACGACAACGACGACACGGAGATGAGCATGTACTGCATCACTTGCGGCCACGAGATTCACTCGAGGACCGCGATCAAGCACATGGAGAAATGCTTCAACAAGGTACCTCTCGTCACGTGACGCTCCGAATGCATTTTTATAACGAAATTTCATCTTTCAGTACGAGTCTCAAGCGTCGTTCGGCTCGATCTTCAAAACCCGCATCGAAGGTCAAGTGATGTTCTGTGACTTTTACAATCCCGTGAATCGAACTTACTGTAAGCGACTGCGGGTCCTCTGCCCGGAGCACTGCAAAGACCCGAAGATCAGCGAGACGGAGGTGTGCGGTTGCCCGTTGGTCACCAACGTGTTCGACACGACCGGCGAGTTCTGTCGCGCGCCGAAGAAGAGCTGCGTGAAGCATTACGTGTGGGAGAAACTGCGACGAGCGGAGATAGACATGGAGAGAGTGAGGCAGTGGTTGAAGATAGACGAGCTGGTCGAACAGGAGAGACAGATCAGAGCGAACATGGCTACTCGCGCTGGCGTGCTCGCGCTGATGCTTCACTCCACGTACAACCACGAGCTGATGGAGCAGATGACCCAGGAACAGAGCAGGGAACAGTTGGAAGCTATGGAGGAAGAGCTGCAGCGAAGGTACGGGCTGTTACAAAAAGAGGAACAGTAATCGTACGTTAGTTCGCCCGACGCCGCATCTCCGCGACGTGTTCAATGATCGTGACGTCGTTTTATTGTACAGTGTAATTAGAGAAACGAATCTGTATCGTGATTTTATAACGGCAAAATAAAACAAAGTTCCTAAAGTAATCGTGTCGCGGTAGACAGCGATCGAAGGAGAAGAAAGAAACGAAGCGAGCTGCGAGAAAAAAAACAGAATAGCAAAGATCGTCTCCGGCTCTCGACAGTTTGTATAATTGTGTATTTCTCTTTATTTATAACGTTCAATTAAACTTTTGTAAATTCAAATTCATAATATAATTTTTCATTATCTATTTTAGTGTTCACAATATATCATTTCACATTATATGATTGCACATGTGAAACAAATCAATAACTCGTTTATATGAAACATAATTCCAACGTTTCTAAAATTTACCACACTTTAACTTCAATAAATATATTTACTTGCTTAAATTTTAACCAGTTAAGTTCCGACTCGTCGCTAGAAAGGATACTCTCTCTCTCAAAATACTTCTGAATTACAACAAGTTTCCGATCGGTCTTTTCTTCTGTTTTCATTGTTTTTTTAACACAGGATATTACATACTCCGGCATGGTACAACTCTCCAGTTTAATTTATTTATTTTCCTCTTTATTACTTGCTGCATATGCTGCAGACAGATATATATATGTATATATATTCCGAATATTCGACAACGTTATTCCGAACATATACAAATATATATGAGTATTTGCTTCTTTACTTNTTCATAATATAATTTTTCATTATCTATTTTAGTGTTCACAATATATCATTTCACATTATATGATTGCACATGTGAAACAAATCAATAACTCGTTTATATGAAACATAATTCCAACGTTTCTAAAATTTACCACACTTTAACTTCAATAAATATATTTACTTGCTTAAATTTTAACCAGTTAAGTTCCGACTCGTCGCTAGAAAGGATACTCTCTCTCTCAAAATACTTCTGAATTACAACAAGTTTCCGATCGGTCTTTTCTTCTGTTTTCATTGTTTTTTTAACACAGGATATTACATACTCCGGCATGGTACAACTCTCCAGTTTAATTTATTTATTTTCCTCTTTATTACTTGCTGCATATGCTGCAGACAGATATATATATGTATATATATTCCGAATATTCGACAACGTTATTCCGAACATATACAAATATATATGAGTATTTGCTTCTTTACTTCTGTATGTATATATATATATATATTTATTTATACGCATCGCATCTCTCATTCATTTCTTCTTTTTTTTTTTTTGCTGCTCGTGTGTCTTTGATCCAGACCGTGTGTGTGAGAATCGAAAGCCACGCTCCTTCTCACTTCCTCTCGGCATCGGTACCGGCGTAACCCATCCGACAAGTGGAATAAATCTCGTTCCCCCGGAAATAACGCTTTTCGGGAGGGAACACGCTATAAATAACTAGCTTAATATATTTAGTTTTTTTCCGCCAAGTGTTGCGTTCTCGAATACTTTTTATTTTTCCCTGCAAAAAACAATTCGCGTGACCCCCTAGGAGACGTACGTTGGAAACGAAGGCTTGTTTCACAGAGAGACATATCGTTCGGTCCTTCGATTACCTTCGCCGCCTTTATATTATATATATATATTTACCTCGTACAGCCGGCAAGCACAAACGCAATGTCCATACCGTACTTCGTTCAATTTGATCCATTTCACGGAGGCAACACGCGGACACGCTTGCGAGACCGACGAACGCCGTCGTTTAATTAATCATCTGGTTGGACGCGCGTTTCGCGAAGCGTCGATCGATTGCCCGTAAATCCAGTCAATTTGAGAAAACGACGGAAAACGTAATTAACGTACGCTCGCGCGTTCTCCGTATGTAACTTATGTGATCGCGTGCACGACGTCAGCTAGGAGTTTTACAAACGACGAGACACGAGTAAGCTGTCGAAAGAAATCGTCTCTTTCGCGTTTCCTTTTTGTATTTTTTTTTTTTCTTTTTGGTTTCTATCTTTTGTAACAGCATATTTCTTTTTGTTCGTCGGTTCGTCTTTCTAATTTACACTTGACGATCGTCGAGACTTGGTCCCAACCGCGAATGGTGAGTTTTCTCGTGTCGCTCTGGATCCGTTAATCACGCGATCGATCATCGACTCGAAATCCCGGCCGTTTTCCCTAACGACGGAAAAGTTTCTGTCCTCCTGCTTTTGTTTTATTCACCGAAAGGAAAAAAAAAAATGGTACATCTAGATTCGACGATCGACCGTCGGGCCACCGATTATCGGCGACGATAATCGTGGAACGCGAAAACGGCGGCGGGAAAAGGATGCAGAGAACGGTGATTGAACAGCGGGCGGCAGCAGCAGCAGCAGCAGCAGCAAGGATAATGAGTGAAGGCGCGACAGTGTCGGCGAAGATTGAACAAGTTTTACAGGTTTATCCCTTTTTATCATTCATATATCTCGTAAGTAATCTTGTACTTTAATTACTCAAATGAAACGACAAGATCTTCTAAACAATGGGGCGAGAATAAACGTCGCTAGGTGTGTAAAATATAATTATTCGATAGATTCGCATAGTTTGTTTGTTTCTTTAAATACAAGTATCGACGCGTCTAAAGTAGCTTCTTTCTATCTTTCGTCCAAGAAAGTTCGTCACGGCTCTGCGAGAACACCCCTTTCCCCCCTCGGAATCGATCCAGCAGTGAGATATTGCAGTCATCGATCTTCCAATCGTTCTCTAATTTCATTTTAATCGTTATCGTTATTGCTTATGGTACAAGGACGCGATTAACGCTGATCAACTTGTCTCTCTTCTTTCTTCGCGACCACGCGAATCGAGCTCTTCCGATCCTCGTTCTCCTTCGCGTTCTGTTCGCAGCAAGCTGGAGGACACAGACGTCGTCGATAGCTGCTATCGGCTCTGACCCGGGGCGTGAACCGCTTTCGGACCACGGAGACCGCGGTGGAAGATCTCGACGCACGTATGCTTTACGGAGGGGCGATTATCGAACAATGGCGGAGCGTAAAACCAAGAGAAAATTGCAGCGCGCGTTAAATGCCAGTACGAAATTGTCGACACATCCGGCGTCTCGCGGGCAGTGGCACGTTTACTGTTCCAGCGATGGGCACGTCGTGGCACGATTGAACTTGAAACTCGATAGACGGGTTCGAAGAGGATCTGTTTAGATCACGACGTGCCCGTCGTTCGACGATAGACCGGAAATACCAGATCGCGGATCCGTGGCCATGCGTCTCGCAGACTCGACAGAAATCTGCCGTTAAAAATATTCCGACCGCGCTCTACTATCTCCTTTAACCGGTGCAACGGGAACGAACGAGCGTTTTATCAATTCTGCCACACGCACCAGCCACAGACCTCCCGAGATTAATCCTTTCGCAGCCGCAGATTTCCAGTCGCGAATCCGTCGTTATCGCTAACACCATTATTACTGATTCAACAAGGACAGAGGACAACGGTCGACGATAAATCTTTAAACGCCGCGAAAGGATTAATCCTGCGTTCTGGAAATACCCGAGCCGATGGCAGCCGCGCCGACTTCCTCTCAACACGGAAGTCGCCGGTGACCGCCTATCATTTTTCATTACTTTTAGTAGAGCGATCAGATTTACTTTACAAGGATATACAACTGTCATGCAGCTACTCCCTTTCGCCGAGCAACCTTTTTTTCTTTTAAAAAAAAAAAACAAAAAAACAATCTGTTCTTTCGGTCGATCTTCGGGGCCCTTTCCGCGATCGCGACTCACCCGATTCTTTCAAAAGAATAGTAGAAAAGCGGAACGAAAATGAAGTTCTTGCTGTCCGTTTGGGTCGTACAGAGCAATCGCGAAAAGGATCCGCGGATCGATGATCGATCAAAGGCTTAGATGTATGTATATATGTATATAATATATGTATACATATAAATATTATACGTGTCGTATAATATATTTATGTATACAATATTATATATACTATATAATATATATATATGCAGTATATGTACACTGTATGTGAGAAGACGGCTCGATCTCTTCGACGGGATCGATGATCAGTTCGAAGCGTGAGACGTGAAACGACGTATTTTCTTTTTTTTTTACGGATCGGTGCAATATCTAACCGCTGCACAAAAATCTCTTCTCACTGGCTTTCGCACTATGTACTATGTTCCTCTTCTCGTCGTCTTCTTGTTCCTTTTCCGTTCTTGCCCGTAGGAAACGTCGGAGGAAAACGGGCTTGGAGAAGACGTCCTCGGGGCGGCCGGTCCTCCAAGGATTCGCACTGGTGACGACGCGTCGTCGTCGCGAGGTATATACAAGGACAGTTTCTTCTTCCCGCTACGAGAACCATTTTTTTTTTTTCTCCCTAGTTCAATTCCCTTTTAATTCTCTCGTAACGCGCGACAACATCGGCTGCGCTCTCAGTTCTCCGTTTCTCTCTTTCCTCACGACTCTCGTTGTGTCTCGGCCGTCGAGAAACTATCGGCCTCCCTTTCGCTTTCCAGGCTTGCCGCGCGATATTATTCTTTATATACTCTACACAATCTTAAATAGTCGCGAAATGCGTTTAAATATAGAGTACAGAGTAAGAACGATCGGAGCGTAAAAAGATGCTTAATGCAGTTTTAGGGACGGGACGAGTGTGACGAGTCGATTTTTCTCTTCTTCTTCTTTCTTTTTTTTTTTTGTTTTCGTTTTTCCTTCTTCGGTTGTATACCGAGTTCACTCGGATGATCGGTGCGATCTCGGCGGTGGGCAGAACATAATAACGCAAAGAGGTACACAACGAGGATGACGAACGGGGTGAGAGAACGGCAACAATCAGAATATCGTGTCGGTACCGAGCATGCAGCGGCCTCGATAACGGCAAGCTGTCTGTATGTGTGTATGTGTGTGTGTGTGTGTGTGTCCGTCTGTGTGTGTTTTTGATCATCTCTTTCCGTGACGAGCAGCGATCGGCGCGCTGAACTTGCTCAACCTTTTTGAAATCGGTCCGCGACCGTGTCTATCGAAGCCTGCGTGAAATTAGTAGCGGTCTTAGGTCAGGTTCCCACCGAGTAACATCGTTTGTGCATCTCCGAGCTCCGATAAAAAAAGAGAGAAGAGAGAGAGTGAAACATATACGTGCGCGCGACGAGTATTCTTCGAGGATCGGGAGAAAGAGAGAGAGAGAGAGAGAGAGACGGACGACGGGGTGCGAAGGGACTAGCCAGCACGCACAGAGAGAGAGAGAGAGAGAGGCCGTAGGAAAGCTGTGGGTGGTCGCAAAGAAAGGGAATTCCGAAGGATGGGAAAGAAACGATGCTGGGTGATGAACGTTTCGAAC
Source organism: Ceratina calcarata (assembly GCF_001652005.2). NCBI lineage: Eukaryota > Metazoa > Arthropoda > Insecta > Hymenoptera > Apidae > Ceratina > Ceratina calcarata. Next base: position 176,520 of record NW_017178369.1, read on the forward strand.
AAAGTACATCGCGATGACGGCGAGGACGACGACGACGTCGACGGATAAACGGCGACGATGGCATCGTTGTATATATACATACACGTATATATGTGTGTGTACCGTTTACAGGTATCCATAAGAACAGCGCGTCTTTATAACTGGCAGTGTAAGGCATATAGAGTGCTTAAGACTAGAATAAGTGCATGTAAATAGGCCATTTAAAGCCTTTTCTTTATCCCTTTTCTCTCTTTCGAACGGACCTACGAAAAATTGTTCTCTCGTCCGCGAGCCCTCGAATTTAACCCCGCGCATCTCTCGCGTTCAACCCCTGCCCCAAACCACCCACCCGCTCTTTCGTAAACCCTCCCCCCACCCGGCCTCCCGCGTTTCCGGTCCCAGCACACACACACACATCGAACGAATTTTAGAAAGCTACACGTACACATCTCGAACGAATATATATATATTTTTTACATATCGTATAATATATTTATACTGGCTACTGACTTCATGGAGACTCGGTAAACACGCGTCACGTATCGCTTCTCATTCATTTGGCAGCGGTTCTCGTATATAGTTAGACGTTTTGCTATATCTCGTTAAAAACTTATTATACTCGTCTCGGGGCGGACGCCCGTCGACGGCATTGCAAAAGGTTTAGTAGTCAGGTGACACGAATACCATCTACACTGGTTCTTCCGAAACGACGGTGAGAAAGGAAAATGATAAAACAAGGGACCCGGCCCTCCGGCGACGCGCACGAGATCGTCGGATCGGCGTCCTCGAAGCTCGCGATCGCGACCGGCCGGGCGTCGGAGTCCGGCTCCGATCCTTTGCGGATCGAAGACGCGGCCGACGCGCGCGGCTCGTTCCCGATCGGCGATCGACAGGTCCTGAGAATAATTACAGTTACGCGGACAAGCGGAACGACGGAAAGAAATTGAGATAGTGAACTGAGTCCTGAGATGGAACGTGGTCAGAAGAGAAGGTGTCTCGTTCGATGGTTTCGACGTCTGGGTAAATCGTGGCTATATATTTATTACTAAAAATTACAACATGCGGGTCTTCGTACCGTGGCGTGATCAACGTCTTTACTATCAGGATCTTCGTATCGATTTAAGCGTAATAATGGCAATGTCGTGGAATCCGTTCCCCTTTTTACAGATCTCGTTTACTTTCGTTAGACACCTGTTTCCCTCCGTTGATTATCCACCCCATCCAACCCCCTCCCCCCCTGATTACGCGTAGGTGGCCAAAGAAGAATCGGCGCGAGAAAACGTTCGTTTCACTCTCTCGTACCTCGTTTTACACGCGAGACCAAAGAACGATGCGCGATTCTTCTTGTTTTCCCCCTTTTAACTTTGTTTCTCTTGGTAAGGCACCCCCAGTGCTGAGTATATTCACGGAAGTATTTAGCGATACAAACTAGTGACTAGATCATGTTTTAAGTCACGCGAGAAAGAGCGAGGAAGAGAGACAGAGACACAGATAGTAGACAGACGGATAGCCAGCGGAAACGATGAAAAGAACGTCGAGTGGAGAAAAGCTGACGAGTAGAAAATGGGGACGAGTGTAGCGAGTATTGTGCGAGCTAGAGATAGATAGATAGAGAGAGATAAGTGGCCGATGGATGGATGGCAGTAAAAAATGGCGCGAAGAGAAGCCGGCGAGCGCGAACAACGAAGAAAAGTCAAGAGGAGCACCTTGCTCTCTTCGTGTCTCTCTGGTACAATTCCATGCGGTGCGATTTCGTGGGATAGAAGAAAACGAACGATCACAGGGGGGACAGAAGAGGAGCAGAGGAAGAGAAGGAGGATGGGTGACGAGATGGACATTTAGTCTGTCAGAGAGCGAGGGAAACGAGGAGAGAGAGATATATAGATAGAGAGAGAGAGAGAGAGAGGAGAAAGAAAAACCGAAGGAAACGTAAGTATAACGACTAAACTAAACGGAGGGAAGGCAGTGGTGCGTTACTTTGGTATCCTATAGTTGGTGTTTCGCACGGATCAGCTGAGGTGTCCGCGACGACGTCTCGCGGGCAGAAGGTCGTCGTCGTCGTCACGATTTCTATCTTTCTTCCTTTTCCTATCCTTCCCCCGAGGATCGAGCATCGCGATAGTTAAGTTTTTAGCTGACGCACGATCCGATCGTCCGTTCCATCGACCGTCGTTGACAAAGCACAGAGAGAAAAAATGACGAGGACCTAACTCGCGTCACGATTACTCGTTCCTCGTTATCTTTTTTTTCCATTTTTTTTTTTCATTTTTTTGTTTGTTTGTTTGTTTGTTTTGACTAGTTTAGGAATACCGATCCTCTTTTGTCCGTAATCTCGTCCAGGAGGATCGACGCACACGGTTCTCTTATACATATTATATTTAGTTGTTCTCCGAACGCGCTGGCCACGAGAGAAACAAGGATGAGGATGACCGTGTGTCGTCGTGTGTGTGAAAACACAGAAGTAGCGAACGTAACACAGAGCGAGGATTTCGAACGGCCGTCGCGTCGTCGTCGTCGTCGTCGTCGTCGTCGTCGTCGTCGCGTCGCGTGGCAACCCTTTCTTCTTCTTGCTTCCTTCGTCTTCTTTTCGTCCCGCGCTTAAACGGCGGTCTCGGTGTGACTGTGACTCGACAGCCTCTCCACGTCTATCTCGGGTATGGTCAGCTCGTCTGGGTTGTTGTCGGCGTATTCGATGCTGCTCGTCTGCGAGAGCCGCTTACTCAAGGACGACTGCTTTCTCAGTACTTCCGCCAATGTAGTGCTGCTGTGCTCGCTCGTGTAGCGCGCGTCTAGGCCCTGCCGAAATGCGTTCACTACGCGGATCTGTAACCGGAAACCTTACTGTCAGTCAGGGCTCTGGGCTTGGCGTCCCTCGGCCGCTGCGAGCCTCGGGATGGACACACCGTTGGATATAGAGAAAATCCATTTAACACGAGCTTGATCATCCCTTCGCCATCGACGTTCGTCCTCGAGAGATCGTCTGTCTCTAAGTTTAAACTAACTGTTTCCAACGAGCTTCTCCCGAAACGGACCTTGAACGTCGATGCGACGAGCTTTGAAGCAACATTAAATGTGAAAAGCTTAGAAGCACCGATCGTTTCCTCGTAATCACTCCGCTTGCGGATGATCAACCTCTGAACAGATCAGGGGACAGTCATGTAGATATATATATATATTTTAAATATATATATAATTATGTGTATGTATAAAGAGACAGAAAGCAGCGGCCACACGAAATTACTAGAAGAACTAGCGGGGCGTCGATACCCTGCACAGCAAGGCAATAGTTAAACAGAGAATTTGAGGAGGCGACGTCGACGCGCGACCCGAGGCACCCCGGGGTTCGCGCGGACGTCACCGCCACAAATTATGCTTGCAAACGTCACGCAACACCACATGCACCCGCCGATCGTTCGAGATCCTCCGCGCGGTGCACCCGTCGGTCACGCGTGGCGACGGGAGCGTGCCGCTTCGGGCCCGCGATCGTCGATGCGCCAAGCGGATATGCGAGGCTCCAACAATAAGCCGACTCGAATTAAAAGAAGAGAAAAAAAAAAAAAATACGAAGAAATAAGCCGACGCATCGTACTTGCTGCGTCCTCCTTCGTTTCCTGTTGGCAAAAGAAACGCGCGCTCGTTCTCCACGAGAAGCAAAAATAAAAAGAAACGACGACTCCGCGCATATACACTTGCACACCGTCTGATGAGTGAGCTGTAATCCAGCGTGACGGAATCGCAGACTGCGAGAACTTTGGCATGCAATTGGCGTAGTATCATGTAACAATCGACGAAACGTTGTTATACGTGATATATATATATATCATATCATATCATATAATAATATGTCAGTGAAAAGATTTGACCCCGTCCGAAATGTACAACGAGACCTTAGCTCGATTTCTTTTTATATCTCTTCCCGTTATTTTTTTAAGTTTTGTACAGAGTACAGAGAAACCGTGAAATGTAAAATATACATAAGTTTACACATATATATATAAATCTCTCTCTCTTTTTATTCTTCCTTCCTTTCTTGCATTTTTCATGGAGGTGGCAGGAAAATGTGTCGCGTTTCATTGATTAATTCGTGGTACGTAATTATGTTATATATATCTTTCTTATTTTTTTTTTTTTTTTGTTTTTTGGTTGTCAGACAGAAAACATTGAGGGAATACTTACACGATGCGCCGTGGAGCGAGGTGTGTCCCCTAACCGGGCTGACGGTCACAGACTCTTAAACCTGGCCGAATATCCGGTTTAGACAATGCGCCACTCTGGTACTTTGTTTTTCGAACATGCACGCTATACAGTTTTCCGCGTCTCTGCTCGGAGCGCGTACGCGCTCGTCCCGCGTTTCGACGTGTCTCGTTTTCTCGTTTCATTCGGTTTCGAGTCGGTCTCTTTCTCTTTTGTTTCGTTCGCTTCGCTTCTCTAGGCAGCTCACAGCAAGGTTTGGCACACGTGCTTTCGTTTCGCGATCCCTCGCGTCACGAGCCGCGTTCGCCACCCGCGAGTCGCTTCGTCGAGCGTTCCTCTCGCCCGGGAGGAACGTCGGCGAGCGACGGTCAAAAGGCGAGACGTTGCTAGTGCGGCGAGGGGATCAGAGTTCAGACTCGTCAGATAAGAGAGAGAAAAAGGCGTGAACAGTGGCAAAGAGAAGAAAGAGAAGGATCTCGCGATCCTCAGTCGCGGATTCGTCCAAGATCGCTAGCCGATCGATCGCGCTTCCTTTCGGTGAAGGGAAAACGAGAGAGAATTGAAAGAAAAGAAAAGAAGTAGTTTTTCTCCGAGCCAACGTGGACCCTCTCCGATAGAGACGCACGTCGTCGCTTTTTTATTTCCACCCACGAGTGTGTTCGAAAGAAAAACAACAGTGTTCTCGTCTCTCGAGACGTGGCCGACTCGCACCGGCGGCGATGGTACGACACACGATTCGTGTGGAGATACGCGCGAATTTCTGTGTATCGAATTCTGGAAGCGTGTCCGCTTGGAAAAAGTTTAGTCGTAAGTACTAGAAGTGTGGTATAAAATCGTACGATGCAATGGAACAATATAGTAACGTGCCTACGTGTACGACGTGGATCGTGCGAACCATTCAGACGGTCTCACACATCTACGATTAGTATACACGCATCGTCACGTGTTTAAATGACAGACGTTCGAGAGCGGCGCGAGCCACGTCGTATATCGTGAATGCAATCAACAGGTTTCCATACTACTTTGCTTGCATGTAAGCGTAGTCAGCCGAAGGATCAGCGAAAGTCGAATTTAAGTACAAGACAACAAAGTCCGGTCGAACCGGCAAAACGCTACTCAGTTACTCGACAGCGGATTCGACGGAAACGCCGGTTAAAACGTGTCCCTGAACTTGAGCGAGTCTGGGAAATGGTCAGAGAGAAACACCCACGTTCCCTTTTCGAACGAATCTCCCAACGACGGGGACATCCTCGCCTCGACGAGAAACGAACGATCGACGAGTTCGTCTAACGATCGGAACGATTCTCGCCGAGACGAGTCGGACAGAAAGATGTTCCTCGTTCTCGAACAGAGACAGGGACGGGATACGAGAGTGGCAGAGAGCAAGGGATGCAGCGTGCCGCTGGAAACGACGGAGAGACTTCGGTCGATTATTCTATAAGCGATTGCACGCTCTCGACACCGCTGGTGATTGTTCTATCCGAACTGAACGAGAAACTAGAGACCGACAAAGGCTCAAAACTGCTCGTCATGCACGTGGAGCTACGCGTGTTCGTCGAACCGACCGACGGACTAAAAAAATGCTACGTCCAACGACTAGGTCCTAAGAGACGGGGCTGAACCTGTTAAAGGAACGAGCGTCACCAGGTGTCGAGATCCACGAAGGAAGAGAAACAGTTGTCGAGAGAGTCTGTATATGTGTGTGTGTGTGTGTGTATGTGTGTGTGGAAGCGGGTCGAACGAAAGCTGTTCTCTAGTGCTCCGTGTACTCTTCTCGTGTACGTGTCCGTGTACCGGTGCAAAGGGGCGCGTGTACTAAATGGAAATAGGACGCGTGTAACCGTGTAGCTGAGCGGAAAGGAGAAAAAAAAATACGCGACACCCTTGCCTTTTCATTCTTCAAGCTGTCAAGCCACCCGCGCTTCGTTTGCGCGGTGGAAGTGCCGGCACTCGACGTGTAACAAAAATGCAGAGGCCAGGGATTAAATATCGCAGTCCTATGAAACGAAAACGTTGGGGAAAATGGAAAACACACACACAAAGAGAGAGACGAGAGGCGAAAAGAAAGCGTGTTGAAAGCGAAAAAGGGCAATCGACAGCACAGCGACAAACAGGTGGCAACACAGAGAGCGTGTATAAAAAACGCTGTATAAAATAGTGAAATTAAGAGTAAGAGAGAGAGAGAGAGAGAGAAAGAGAAAGAGAAAGAGAGAGAACAGAGAAGCATAAGCTAGAAAGACAGACAGACAGAAAGGAAAAGAAAAGTTCTGTGTACGTGTGCAAGTGTATATCGCGTGTTCGTGTTCGTTACGTTAGTCGAGTATTAATAGTTATGGACAGATACAGATACAGACAGAATACAGAATACAGATACAGACAGACAGAAATAAGAGTTAGCGAAAGTGAGAAGAAAGATAGAGCAGAGAGGAGCGCTTACAGCTTGGTCTGTCGAACTCTTGCTGTAGGGTACTGGTATCAAACGTTCCTGCAACTCGCCACCTATTACCTTCAAGAGCAAAGGATAATATCATGGTTATAACTGGATCGCAACGGAGCAGTTTTTACGCACTCGCGTTTATAGCAGTGCGCCGCTTCTCGAAATGATTTCGTTACAGAGAGATACAAAAAGATAAATAAAAGATACGTTCCCTTGGTCCGCTGAGCCCTTAGGCACCTTTTAACTCCGGGCGAAGCATCAAAGGTAGTTACTTAGATAAAAAACAAACAAAAAATAGTAATAACGTAGCAGCTAAAAAGTGCCTGGACACCCGTCGTTCAAAAGATACTAAGATTCGGCCGAGTATGAAGTGTGTGGAAATAATAATCGAACTGAAAACCCGAGATAGATAAGCGGAAACCGAGGACAGCTCGTTACATGCAACGGAAAATGTAAAAACGTTCTCCGGGTCGGACCCTCGCACGATACATCAACTTGGACGTAAATATAATTCGGCGAATTCCTGTGTCGAGAAAAACAGAAGGCAGAGTCCGAGAGAGAGAGAGAGGTGGCCCATACCTCCGCGCACTTCGAACACGCTCCAACGAGACCTACATACACATCGTACCGTAATCGAAAGTCAAGAAACGAAAGAAGTATACATATATAACAATGACTTTTATTACGTGAACGTATCTTGTAGAGTATTCTGTGGATAAGTGTCGCGAAACGGTGAAACACATTGATCAAGCGTAGTACAGACGTCGGATAGAATATATAAATAGTATATACGTATATATATATCCCACCGCGTGTCACAAGCTCTCAGATAAATAGTTTTTTAAGTAATAGGTAGAACAGTACCGCGCGGTAGTTCCGCTCGTTTCGCATGCCAGAGTACAAATATCGGAATACGGTCGACGACGCGTGGTCCGACCAGAGCTCACACACCGCGGTCGTCCTTAAACGAGATCCGAACGAACGAGACCGGCCTCGTTTCACCTTAAACAATTTGTACTTGGATCGAAAGCATCCGCGATCGACGACCACCCCCGCGAGCTCTGGCCTCGACGAGCCACGCTACGGATTCCACCGCTATAGACGTCTTTTTCAATCGTAAATGTGCAGAAGCTCCAGTGCGGATCGGAACTGGGCCCGATCTTCTCGCGCGAGACAGAGATAGAATAAGATTTCCCTTTCCCGTGAAATAAGATCGATTTACGAGCGAGAGCGGCGAGTTACAAAACACACACGAAGGAGTTGAGATGTCGGGCGAGCGTGAGAGACAAATAATAAAAGTGACAAGCTAACGTGCCGGTGTTCGGAAACCGAGACGCATCTCTCCCGGCTTTTCACCTGCAAGATAAAGTCGCTGGCGCCAGGTGAAAAACCGATTCGATTCAACGACCATCCTTCTTCGGCTCATCGCCTTACGTCTTATCTTTAAGAAAGATTTCAGATATAAAAATTGTTACGAGTATTTTGCACTCTCTTCCTTCGTTCGCGAAGGAACACACCGCGAGTTTGTGCAATAGATAATAGTACGGTCTAACGTAAGCCAAGCGTAAATATAGAAACGATAGAAAAATGCTTTTCTCTGTGTGCATAGACAGCGGGAGTGGCTTTGCCATTTCGATCTCGATCGAAGTAGAACACGTTTTCCAGGCGCGTACCGGAGGCAGCGCGTCTCGCGCCTGGAAACCCGATCGAAATCCAGGACTCCGATCGTTCGTACGCTCGATAGAGAGGGATCGGAATGAAAGCTCGACGTAGAGACAGAGTGGAGAGGCGACCAGTGTCGAGAGTCACGGCTTTTACACGAGGTGCAAGCAGTATATATAAAAAGTGTTATCAGCCAAGTGTTGAGAAAATAAAATCGAATTATTTCTGACACCAGTGTACTATTTGTTTCCTACCCCACTAATACCATCCCACTCGTAACGCTCGCGTTCTCCGACACCGATTCAGACACCTTGTACAGAAGAGTTCTGGCTACGAGGGCGAGTAAAAAAATAGAATCATCTCGACGACAGTCCCAAGTAAATAGTTCGCAATTCTATGTCTTCGGATGGGAAATAGATTCGTACAGAAGTTCCTTTTTACTTTCCATTCCGCGAATCGAGAGACCGACCTTCGTCACGCGCACTCCTTGATCGAGGGACGCGGCGGATTAATCGAACGTTCGATCCCCTGCGTCGCGTTCGTCCTCGCGGAAACTGAGAAGCGTCCCTCGGCGATATCGTCCAACGAATTAAATACACCGATGTATCTACACGTCGCGACGGAATAAAACTCGAAGCTGGTGTACTATGTACAATATCTCGTTTTGAAAGCGGCGGCGCGGGGGATCGACGTCGTCGAACCAAATAATCGCCGCGCCCTCCGCCGATCGGTCCCAATCAAATATTTATAACATTCGGATATAACGTGTCTTAAACTTTATTTTATATAATAACAATAATAATAATAGTAGTAGCTAATAATAATTAAAAATTAATATGTATATTTATATGTATGTATATATAGATACTCCCTACGTGTATCCTTACTTAATCGATAGATCGTTCTCGTTCCGATGCTCGTAACAAATCTGCGTGCGAGTCAGACATAGAAAACGTCTTCTCTCGATCGCAATGGCATTCAGCCGAGAACGAGAGTCCCAACCTGTTGAAACGACGGAATATCAGGGGGGATCGCGAGTGAGAATTCTCGGGCCGAGATCAAAGTTCGCTTTTCAGAGAATCGAACTTCGCCAGGCAGGACCTTTGACAATAAGACAGATCGGAGATAATAACGGGGAACGTCGTTTCCCAAGAAGAATTCGAGCTAGTCGATTCCAGGATAAAAATCCCACGTCTTTGATCGGTCGCAACCGGGAGAGAAGACCTAAAAGAATTTCGCGTACGCCCGACTCATCGGATTCCAGAGGAACACCGCGTGTCGACACACGCGTACCACTGCAATCCAACGAGTCGCACGCATAATATCGTTTTTTACATGTTGCTTTCGTTTCTCGCGCGCAACCCTGGCAGTGGATTATCGGCATTTAAGTCGAGGTGTTTCACAGGGCACACACCCGGTCCGCGAAACGTTTTAAGAGCTTTTACAAAAAAAAAGAAAAAGAAAACAACATTCCGCCTGGGTCGACGGATTAAAAAATAAGTTTCTCGTTCGCTGTCCGAGCGTGAGGTATTCTCGGATCTCGATCACGAATCCCCTTCTCGTGCCGCTGATCGAACGAAGGATGCAGGAGGGAGATCCGAGACTCACGATTAAGTACTTCTCTTTTTTTTTACCGTGATCTCGTTCCGTGCAACGTTGACAAAAGGGAACGAACCGCCCCCTTCGTGTTCACTGTCCCACTTATTCGGAATCCACAGAAACAAAACCGATCGTACAGGGTGCCTAGGAAGTCCTTAGAAATCGTTGATTGTCCATCTGGTGACGTTGTTGCTTAAAACATGAGTATATTTGTCAGTTTGTAATTTCGTTTAATCGGCGAACGATACAATTTTCGATCTGTCTTGAAAAAATTCATTCCGTTACGACCTCGAGGGATCTCGCGATCGGGTTCGCGTCGAGATCGATCGGGCGACCATCGCCTTGGACATGGATCGCTTCATTGTTTGTGACGCTTCAGAACGGGATTCAGACACGACAAGGTTTTTGTATTAGTCACACGTACACATTGACAGACTCCCTTAAGCACCCTGTACGACACGACCGAGTGGACGATGGACAGTGAACATCGACGCGTGTGAGAGAGAGAGAGAGAAAGAGAGAGAGAGGCGTGTTAGAGGACTCGGCGAACGATGAAAGATCAGATGAACAGCCGTAGAGGCCTCGACAGAGGCAAGAAACTGAAGATAAGTACATTCCCCGAGAAGGGTCGACGGATCTTTCGATTCCGTGGACGAAACGAAGTGACAGACAAACAGGCGAATAGTCCTTCTAATTAGAAAACTATCTGCATAACTCCAGATATTCGCAATGAACATTTCTTTTCTTTGAGACACCGTATGTCCCCGACATATGCGTGGTCTGAAAGAAAGAGAAACGGTTTCTCGCGGAGTCACGAGGCTTTTTAATTAGGATTATTCTTCTCTGGTTAGTTACGTGGACGAACAGACAGCGTGTGGAGAGAATAAAAATCAGTCAAGCAAGCAAGCGCTCAAGCCGGACCGACGTGCGAGCGGACGACAGGCGAGTCAGCTCAACGATATCAAGCGTTGTCCGTTTTAATTTCAAACGAAAAAAAAAGAGAACAAAAGACTCCGCGTATATAAAAATGGATGAACGCGAAGAGAGAAAGGGCGAAGCGGATCGGCTTTCGACAGAGGATTTCGAACACCGATCCGATTTTCTGTGCTCCCGAGCGGATCCAGAGCAGGCGTACACTGGACCGCGTTGCGAAGCTCGGACGAGCCTTAAGTACTTGTAGCTCTCTCTCTCTTTCTCTCTCTTTCTTCGAAAATTCGTTTCCGAAGCCCGTGAGACGCGGACGACTGAAAATCTGCAACGTGTACTGCGAACCCTTCCCGAGCCAAGCGTTTACTGCCAAGTGAAATGAACAACTACGCGTCGACTACCACGGGATTCAATTAATTACAGATAAGGACAAGTACTGTTTAAGAGATTAAAACGATTAAAATGCGTATAGTACAGTGAGAAGAATCTGTTCTAGACCGAACGTCGTGAGAGAAGAGAATAGATTGTTCGTCCGTGAATTAAAAAAAAAAAGAACGCTTGTGACGATTTCGTATGAAACAAAAGAAATACACACATACATAGAAAACGAATTGGCAATAATTGTGGCTAGCCGATTCCCTGCGTTCCCCCGACGGAGGAGAGGAATCTGGCGATAGCACAGTTAATTGAGTATCATCTACGACGACCGACGAGTGAGTCGCTTTAAAGAGACGAGGCAACCACGTTTAGAACCCATCACCGCGACCTGACTAAAAGTTCACAGAGAAAAAGAGAGAGAGAGAGAAAGATACAGAGAGAGAAAGGAGAGAGAGAGAAACACACATGAACGTGGAAAGACACAAGATCGTACAAAAAAGGGGAAAAAAAAAAACGAATCAGGCAAGGTGTTAGACGGTAGACAGAAATAATAAAGGAGAGGGTAGGTATACGGAGGTGTTCGGGGCGGGGGTGATGGCGACACGCAAAGCTGCCTTTTTTTAAATGCTGGTCTCATGCACGAGCTTCGTCAATTCCGGCAGGGCCAGATTATTGGAGCTGAGAAGCAGGGAGTTTCCGGTGTTGTTGCTGTTCGACATCTGCGTATGGTTGGGTTGCTGTTGTTGGGCCTGTTGTTGGTTCAGGGCGCTATTGGACGAGGATCTATTGTCATTGGTGGTGTTGTTTAAGGTGGTATTATGATGGTAGTTGTACGCGTTTCCCTGGCCCGCGACGGTCAGCAACAGCGGCGACGTCGAGCTGTTCATCCTGGTGTTCATCATTGTCTGCTCCTCCAGCTTTTGGCCGGCCGATTGGGCTTTGCCGGTCGCGGTGTTCATCTGGGCCGTGTTTGTCGGGTCTTCGTCAATGTATGTGAAGTCGGATAGTGGTCGGGGCCCGGTGTGGCTGCGTGAGCTGCGCATACTGTGTAAGCTGTGTAAACTATGGACAGAGCGACGCTCCTCCAGATCTTCCAGAGTCGACTTGAACGCTCTTATTACTCGAAGCTGCAAAAACAGGGAAGAGGATGTTCTATCAGGAAGCGAGGAGGCAAGCCAGCGACACACAAGCACGTCATGACTCGTTTACTTAAAAAGATCTCTCTTTTCAATTTTCTGTGTGTGTCAATTATCAATGCCTATCTTACTTTCTTTTCGATACTCTCGCTGTAGACTGTGCTTCTCTCTACGTTTTACGGGATATTAAATGAGTTTTATTAGATTTTCTCTTGGTGGTGGCGGCGGTGGTGCTTTATCGTAGGTGTGTGCGTCTGGTATCTTACTTTTCGTGCATGTCTCTGGGCTTCGCCCGGTACTCTTGCGGGGGTGTACGGGCGTGTGATATTTATGAATCTGTACGTGTAGGCGGGTAACAGACGTTACTCGCGATCGTCTCCGGCGTGACCGGTGAACTTGTGCACTTTCGGGCACCCGGTTCTCTTGCGGGAATGGAATCGTGTGACGTGGTGTGACGCGGTACGAATGTGCTCGCGTGTAGATGGACGGTGGTAACGTGCACACACTGACCGGGCTGTTCTCTTCGCCGTGGACCTGGTTGCATTTCACCCGAGTTCAGAGACTCGAACGAGGATCGCGTCGCTGAGACGCCAGGCGTTAAACATGCGCGCATTTCCCTCTTTCTTTTTACTGTGCGTACCTACCGACTATGGCCGAAAGCCGTGGAAACAAAAATCCAGTAAAAAAAAACAAGAACAACTGAAAAACCTACGAGTTCTTTGCTTCGGCCTAACTGTCTTAGACCTCGATCGAGTTTCAAAGTCGTCGTACCGCGTGATCGGTCGTACCGAGTTCGTTAAAACGTCCTGAATCGAGCCAGAGAGTGGAGGATCGCTGGTTTTGATGAAGCGCACGCTTGAACCGCGACCGACGGATTAGGTACATCAAAAATGGGAAGAACAGCGAGCGACGTTTTTATGAAGAGTGACAGTCAAGCGTTTAGAGAGGTGATAGAGTCGGGGAGGGTGTGACAGAGAGAGAGAGAGAGAGAGAGAGAGAGAACGAGCGTGTACGTCGTGAAGAAAAAAGAGAGAAAGAGAGACAGGAGTAGAGAGGAAAAGTTTCACAGATCAGAGAGCATTCCGTAAACATTTTTTACGCGTTCTCTTCCAGTTTCATCGGGGATTCTGCCGTGACCCACGCATATATAATATAGGACTCTTGTCCCCGCGATTTGGACCATCGCCGAGTCCACTACAGGGCGCACCGTGTATCGACCTAATCGTTTGATAATGATCGGGCACCCAAAAAGCCGGCAAGTCGCTCGTGGTGAACCGTGACCACCAGAAGCTTCTGCTTTGACGAGACCCTTTCGTTCGGAGAAAATACGATCTATGACACACAAACCACTGCAAACTCAATTTTTTCTATGAGCAGTCGGGCGCAACGCCGTGTTAGAGATCGGGCAAACACAAAGTCGATGCAAACGTGAGCAAACGCACACTCGCACACTGATTAAACAGGTCGGGCTGTAGTCACCGTTGCCCCGGGATCGTCCGAATTTCATCCACGATATTCTCGTTCATCGTTTCGTACGAGAAACCTCTGATCGAATACATAACACGTAAATATACGAAGTACCACGTAATGAAACGTGGTAAAACAGTGCGTCGAGTCGATCAGAAACTTCCTTAGATTTATTCTTGTTAGTAATACGAAACGACGTACGAAGAAATCGTCAGTGGAAATCGTCGTGATCTCGAGCCAATCATTGTCTTTCTTCTCGTCTTCTAACAGTCGAAGTTTATATCGTAGGAACAGAATGACATAGTATACGGAGGAAATACACGCAGCACACAATCATGTCAGACAGCTAATAAGACTACTAGAAAAAAGAGGGTTGGATGGACGGTGGCCTCGTCCACCGACCGATCCAATCCCGGTACACAAAAACACAGTGTTGTGGCGAAACGTTCACTGTATCCGTTGCTGCCGAGCAATTCGTCGCCCTCCGACGCTAACTCCATCCTCCGAGGATGAATTTCTTTGATCGCTTCTTAATGACGAAAGAAACTCAACGAGGATCTCGTTCGACCGGCCTTTCTGCCGATTCACAATTACAGAGAACGGAAATTTGTTCGCAAGGCGCAGGGGCGATTATCGTATCGAGGGCGACGTTTCGGTCAGCATTGCGTACGTACGTCGACGATCCGTCCTAAGTTGAGTGGCGTACGTAAGGCAGAGAGTAGTCGACGATTACAACGTATCATACTTTTAAACGGCAGGCGATCTACATGAGCTACGTACTTGTTTGTACTCCGACAGGATAAGTGTGGCGGCGAGCAAGACTGCCGCCCCGTTATACCTCAGTCTCCCGAATGGGTTCCGCTGGCTAACAAACCACAAATCATACCATCAGTCTTAATCTCTATCTTCTCAATTATTTGGTTTGTTTTTTAATGTTTTTTTTTTAAAGGCGTGTTGTTTTGCGTCAGTAGTAGTATTCAATCCCTGCGTTACACTTGGGTGATTACGACTTTTGAGTGACTGTTTTCGTCTGTATTCTGTTGCTGCTGGATGTTGGTTGCTCTGAGCCTCTTGTTGCGCCTCGTTAGTCAAGCTTTTCCCAGTTATCGCGGGCCTTCTTCCGAGTTTCTGTAGCCGTGTGTACGCGTGTCACCTTCTTAGCCAAATTGTCACCGTTTAAGATTCTTACTCCCCGAACGACAATTGGACTAAGACTCGACTCGAGGCGTCGCGAATCAAAAGCTCGACAGCGTCGTCAGCCACTCGCTGCATGCAAATTCAGTTTCCATACTCGGTTTAATTACGCACGTACGCACACGCCTCGAGTCGGAATTTTTCGTGTCTGCAATTTTCTGTGTGTCGTGTAAATTGCTGCCAGTTCCTTGTCAGACACGAAATACGAACAGACAGACGATCAGACAAACAGGCAGGCAGACAGACATACAGACAGACGGACGGACTTTGTGCACGTACATCTCGTTTGTTACGCAACAACACACGCACATTTAGACACGCACACGATGCATTG
The DNA here is from genome assembly GCF_001652005.2 of Ceratina calcarata. Taxonomy (NCBI): domain Eukaryota; kingdom Metazoa; phylum Arthropoda; class Insecta; order Hymenoptera; family Apidae; genus Ceratina; species Ceratina calcarata. The sequence continues at coordinate 191,827 of NW_017178369.1, forward strand.
TACATCCATCGTATAAATGTTAATGGTAATACACGACAGCAAGAGCACGCACACTGCCACGAACAAACAAAGAGATATATATATATATATAGATAGATATATAAAAAAAAAGGATCAGCCAACGGAATTGAGTCCACAAGCTGGACGCGAGACAAATTTCACCGTGTCCGATGGACCACGTTTGAAAAGCTGTATGACTCGTTATCATAGTTTCAGATAACGGTGAAGTTCAACTCGCGGACCAACTTCAATTTCCGTTCACCCACAAGTGACAAACAACACAGGATGCAGAGAGTGTCGGTCTGTGGTTTTGTTAGTCGGTTTTTGACACTGTTTGCCCGTGTACGTATACACATACACTATGTATGATTCCTGCCCGCGAGTTGTTGCATGCAGAGTTTCATACGCATAGCAGGCGTACAATGTACTCCGAGGCTGCTCTATCGTTTACAAAACAAAATCGCAGGTGCATATCTCTGTATCACGAAAGCATCCGCAAAGAGAGAGTGCCTGTGCCCGTGAATCATCTCTTTTTTCAGCTTTGCTCCGTCTCGGGACGGTGGTACGTCGGTGAGATCGACGACAACGTTTAAAACAACGGCTCGTTCCATTAGTTTAATCGTGGGTGTGGTAACACATCGGAATGACACGGTGCCTTCAATTTCAGAGGTTCTCAATTTGTTTGCCGGTGCCCCATTTGTTTCAAGGGCATCTCTCAGTTATCGAGGAGTTGAAAAATTTGTTGGAAACGAGCGAAGCGAAGAATGTTCTTGACACATTGATCACGGATCACCGATCTCTATAGAACGCTCGACAGTCGGTGTGTACCGAGAATTTTTTATTTTTCAAATACCTCGCAGTTATTAGAGGAAGTGAATCGTTTTTGATTCATCTGGATATCTCCAACCGTTCCGGAGATACAGGATTCTAGAGCTTAGATTTGGTTCTGAGTAGATCAATGACCTCTCAGCTGGCTGTCTAGACCGGTGAGTCTAAATTATGACTCTGACGCGACGATATCCCCGGAACCAGAAGTCGGATGACTGGAAGCTTTTCTACTTCGGACATCGAAAGTTTCATTCATCCATCGTTATTTGCTACGAAGTTATGGACTGTCAAACTTTTACTTTTCTTCTCTTCCGTTTACTGTAACGCGGCAGAACTTCTGATCTCGAGAGCGATAACATTTAAAGAGACCAAGCGGTATGTATTCTGAGGTGTCTCGTCTTTTACGAGCTACGAGGAGGACGTCGAATATGTATTAGTGAAATATTGGTGTGACGGAAAAACCAATATCATATACTCTCCGTTATTTACTCGCTGTGTTGAGAAGCGAACCATGCCAGTGCGCTATCCAGCGTTCTGTAGAGATCGGTACCATGTGTAGATCGTTGATTAAAAATATATATATATAAATATACTTGAAGCGAGACAAAATATAACGTCTACTTCCACAGCAGAAGCACAGTATAAAAAAGAACAGGAGGTTCTGTCGAAAAGTGTACTGATGATTGACTCTTGCGATGGAGAAAATCTCGGGAAAATAAAAAAAAACATTTTTCTCAAAATTTCGAAAAATGCTTCAAATAAAAATTAGGGCACTGGAGTCCTCTACAAGAAAGATTTTATGCATTTTTTCTTCTAACTTTAATATTTAATGGGTTACATATGATTATATGGCATTTTATTGATGTTGATAAAATCCGACCATCCCAGCGTCGAAACCGCGAACTTTTCGAAAAAAATTTCGTTTTTCCTCAATAACTTCTAAACCCTTAGAGATACGGGAAAATTGCATAGGACCTTTCTTGTAGAGGACGACGAGATCTACAATTTCCGTACAAAAACTTTTCGCTAGCATCAATAGTTTACGAGTTATTGACGAAAAACGAAAAAACAGTTTTTTGCAAATTACTCGTAAACTATTAGAGCTAACGAAGAAATTTTATATGGAAATTGTAGGTCTCGTCGTCCTCTACAAAAAAGGTCTGATGCAATTTTCCCGTACGTCCAACGGTTTCGAAGTTATTGGCAAAAAACGAAAATTTCGCAAAATCTGAAGGGGTACCCCTTGGAAAAATCTCGAAAAAAATGAAAAATTTTTTTTTGTCAAAATTTCGTAAAATACTTCAAATAGAAGTTCTAGGTACTAATATTACCTACAAAAAAGGTCAATAACGAGTGAAGCTAGAAGGAAATTGCATAGGATGCTTTTTGTATCTGACAATTACAGCTACACACTATCGAGTCTGTTTAAGATCTCGTAATGTACTGTTCTTTCTTATACCGTGGCAGAAGATCGTAAAAAGAAAATAAATGAAAACGTTTATCTCCACATTGAGAGGTACATTTTCTTTATACCTATGCCCGACAAATAAATGAACGTAATGTAAACGATACGTCAGAAGCAGACAGCGAAAACACGTACAAATTCATTCTCAATGCTCAGAAAATCTTTGTATCGTAAGTGATCGTTGAATCGTTTGATAAAACACCATGTATTATGTATAGAAACTGAAAGATCCCTCAGAAATAATAATCCAGAGAATGTCTCGAGGATCGATTTAAAAAAAAAAAGAAGAGAAATCTGTGAGAATAGATGTTCTCGTGAAAAGTAAACGAAGACAGTGTCTCGAACGAAAACGATATAAACGAAAAGGTAACTGAAAATAAGAGATTGCGTATATACACGTATATACGGGCAATTTGTATACGTACATACATACGCTCAGACGTGCATGCAACACCTTAAGAACAAAAAGAAAAAAAAAGATGGGAGGACGAATTGAATGGGGAGGAATAAAACACAGGAAGAGGCAGTCGTGAGGATTCTTCCAAGTCTATCATTGTACTTGGCGTCGATTATACTAAGTAAATTCTGTATCAGGTGTTATATGTTAATTACACGTGGTCGAAGAGGGAGAGACGTTTGATGATCAAACGTAGGGAAGGAATCGTATGCCTCTTTTTTGTATAAAAATAAAAATACATCAGCAGGATCGAACGAAGCGAATAGAAGCTCGCAAAGAGAATTGCGATGAAACGAAACGGAGAAAATTGATGTAGAAGTCAAAGAGGCGGAGGGGTGGGTCTGGTTTACATTGCGTTAAGTAGACGAATACGTTTCATCTAAATAACTTGGTCGTCTGACGATCGGCGAATGTAAACCAAACGCCGGAGGGAGGAAGGGAGAAGAGGATGGGCGAAAAATTAGAGCGTACCTCCCAAGTTTTTGAAACGAAAGTTAGATAACAGTAATTAAAGTGAAAGGCGTGGGTGAGAGACAGAGGAGTACGAGGTAAGTACGTCAAACAGAAAGCGCCAGTAAGAAGGAACGAAAAACTCAAACCGGTTAATGAGAAATACAAAACCATCGAACATAAATGATTATATATATATATATATAAAAAGAAAGAGTAAATTCGGTAATCGTAATATAAAGAATTAATATTCAAGAACGGTCAAACAGTGCGGAGATTGGACTTGCGGACTAACCATATAGTAATCCTGAGAGGGGGATCTGCCTGTCACAGATACATTCTGCACCAGAGTTCTATTGCTCGTCTGAAAGTAGGTAGTACACATTCAATTTACATGATTAGCTTCACTTGGGAATGCGGTGTCTATTTTAGTTTTGTTTAGTCATTTGTCGTTGTTCTCTCATCGAGATACGCAGACGCGCGTGGCGCGTTTCACTGTTTCTCTTTGATCACCGTGCTGGATAAAGAGTGTAGCGTTACCAGTAAGAGTAAGAAGAAAGGAAATAAGAGAGAAAGCGAAGTATAAGTCAACAGAATAAAGAAAGTGGAGATATATCGTATCGGTCCTGGGGAACCCAAGTTCCACGCTTTAACTCCTCTCGCCGTGCGACCGTACGGTTCCTGCACCGAGGATCGTTTCATCGATAACGTTCCCGTTCCGAACGAGGACGTCACCGGTGAAACGAGGATCGATAACTTTGAATCGCATGTTCGTAAGCGACCTCGATAATAAAATACGTGATCGGTGACGTGATCGCGAGGGTGTAGAACGGATCTACACGCGATCGCGAGCCGCGGTTTGGTCAAGTATGCGCTAGCTTCATCAGACATTTTGGTAACCAGTTTAGAGATGAACGAAAAAATGCGAAATAAAAGGGAACGGAAAAACGCGAGAGGCGTCGTCGACGAGGAATGGCTGCTTGCTTGTCCTTTCCGACTCTCGCTCGAGCATCGATTCCTTAATTCTTGAAAAAGAGCTCGCAAACTGTCCAGACCTGACACCTTCGTTCGAACGACTAAACAGGTCTGTCGCTGTACCGTCTACCGGTTTTTTTTACATCGGAACGATTCCCTTCGCGTTACGTCCCTCGTTTACTTCACTCCCCGAGTTTCGAGTCATTGGTCCGTGAAATCGGGGGCTAATTTCGTTCTTCTACATCGAGCAAACCGACGACTAGCCGTCTAAACGCCTACGCGTTCGGGTTCTAGGGTACCCGAACGATCACTGAAGCTGACACAAGCTGGAGAGGTCTACCATAGCCGTCTACGCCCTACAGTAAATAGTGTCCCTTGATTAGCTAAAGTGGAATCACCGGAATCTATCGATGGTTCAACGAGATCTAAAATACCCAACGTCTACTTTGGCCGAGTAACACCGGTACTCTGCACCGGTTCGCACAATTTTTATTGTTCATCTCGACACTTGCTCGTCAAAAGGAGCAATTAACCCTTTATAAGTCTGTCGGTGCAACGAGATATATCTTATAAAGGGTTAAGAAGTAACCGCGGCATCCAAAAGGTTGCGAGAAGCTGGTCGAGCTTCAGAAAGACCCCAGACGCGATGAATGAGCTATCGTTGGAAACGGGGAAACGACCTGAAGAGGATCGACCAGGTCGAGGTATGCGTATCGAAGTTGCACGGCTCTCCAGCTTCGCTTGGTCGTCGGAGCTTTCTTTCTTTCTGTGGTAGAACGCAGGACGCGGTGTTGCAAGATCGAGAGGATCGATAAAACGCAATAATAAGGTACGCATCGTCGAGGTAACACGGCAAAGAACTCAAATGAAAATGCAAACCAAGGTAAACAACGATTGTTGAACGTAAAGAACCAAATGAGACTGATCGAAGGACGTATTCATGTTCGCATAGTATATAGAGAACGCACGAATATATTAGCTTGTCGAATGTGCGGGATCGAGCCGATGCCCGTCAACGATTTCCCCCTCGGATAACTGACCAGAGGATCCTGGAGGTGAAGGCCGAGCGATCGCGCTGTTCGATCTCGTTCGTTGCAGATGATTAAAAGGAAATAATAAAACGACGTCTTCGATCTTCCCCTCCCTGTTCCTCTGGTCCTGACCGCGAGAGGGTCGTCGACGGCGCGAGCTGATCGCACGCGAAGGCTCAAAATAAGAGAACGACTTGTTGCTGCGATGATATGGTATATAACGGGCGTTGTAAACACAGTATAGACGGTATCGAAGTACGGGCAGCCAGCGGGGGCTGCCGGTCGAAGCGAGTTCGACGGGAGGGATGATGATCGCACGCGACTCTCTTTCGTCGATGAAAAAAAAGTCCCGCGCGTTTGTATCTTCTTCTCGTTTGCGAAATTTCTTAATCCCGGGAAATGGGAGGGGCGGGGGACCCGATAGAACGGCGACGTTCGAGTGATGCCATGAGAGTGAGAGAGATAGGGATAGTTACCTGTGTCTGTAGTCGTGTTAGACCACGGATCCATAGAATTTGTCCTGCGCGCGGCTTTTTATCCGAGTCAGGGTCGAATTTCTCATCTCCGAGATTGATCGCACCGATATCATCCGGCTGGCCGCGGCCCCATCTGTTTTTAAAAAACATGAAACCAATTCTTCATCACTCGATCCCTGTTACACATTGTCTATAATCAAAGTAGATTGGTTTTTTTTTCTTAAGAGGGAGATTTTGATTCTTTCTTTGTTTTTTTTTTTTTATTTTCTGAATTGATGACGCGTAGAGCCGGCTCCTCGACGCACTGCACCAACAAATTTTATACGGTTACTCCCCTCGCTCCTTAACTTGGACACCTAATCGCGGTACCTCTCGAAACGACGTCGACGATGCTGGCAATTTTTTCAGTTCCGTTAACGGTGGTCGGAGATGGTCGAGAAAGGAAAGCAGACGGACAGAAAGAGAGAGAGAAAGAGAAAAGCGTTCGCTGGTCGTTTCCGATCGATTCTTCGTAGATCGAAAACAGCCAGCGTACGCGTACGAACACACAAGAGAGAGAGAAAGAGAGACAGAGAGATGTAAGTAATGAGCCAACGAACGAGGGGATGCGATATGTGAGGTGGTGCAATGCGAACGAAGCGAGCGATAAATCTGTCGATGGAGAACGACTGTGTAACATATGCGTGTGTGCGTGTTTTGTATGACGTGTATGGCGATGAAAGAGATACTTTTGTACTGGGAGAAACGATGAACTGAACCGGCGAAAAGAAACGGAAACGCGACGAAAGAAAACGTAATGACGGTGAGGAGGAGAGGGTTCGAATGATTCTCTTGAAAAGAAAAAATAATTATCCTAAGGGGAAGACGCGCGTGATCTGATACAATTCGGGGGACCGGGTGTGTGACATCATAATGTATATACATTTCCCCTTCTCCTCTGGACAGGTTCCTCTTTATTATTTTGTTATCGGTCGGTTTTACTTCAGTTTTCCCTCGGCTACGTGTTACAAGGCCGATCGCTCGCTTAAACCGCGAGATCCTCTCCCTTACCTGTGTCAGGAGGGTACGATTCTCGTTAAGTGACAAAAGCTCAAGAAAAAACCGCAACTACTTTCTCTATTTTGTCCTACGACGAGTGGCTCGTTAGAAGCTTTAACAAGCGAATGCAGAGAAGATTAATAATTGTTAAAAAGGTTTGCGAGAGCCCCGCGTGTTACGTACACTTTCGTTTAGTCATAATTATGTCGCTTCGGACCAGGACGACCACACAGAAAAGCACCCCACGATATATGCGCACATCACGTATCCTGCTTAACCATACGCGTGCCTCGTTTTAGATTTCCAAATCGTTAGTGCGCTCGACGCGAGAGCAGCGAAAATTGCTCCCGATTCGCGAGAGACAACCCGGGACTCGCGGATCGGGAGGCAATCCTAAGCGGACAGAGAGAAAGAGATGCAGAGAATTGGAAAGAAAACCAGTTCAGAAGGAGAAAGTTTCGGCTCCGTGCGTGTAATGGACAGAGAGAGAAAGAGAGACAGAGATAGAGATGGGAGAGGAAACGAAACTAGAGACGAGAGACAGACAAACAGACAGACGGGGTGGGTACAGATATCACATATAAATGTACAGACAGAAGTAGAAACAGACGGATAGACAGAAAGAAAGAAAGAAAGACGGTTAAAATAGTTGTAAAAAAACTCTGTCGAAAGAGCAGAGTCGTAAAACAGCTCCAGCGAGAGAGCGTAAGTAGTAGCAGTAGTAAATAGTAGTAATAGTAATAGTAATAGTAATAGTAATAGTAATAGTAATAGTAATAGCAGTAGTAGTAGTAGTAGTGGTAGTAGTAGTAGTAGTAGTGGTGGTGGTAGTGGTGGTGGTGGTGATTAAAAAAGTGCTAAGCGCAAAAGTTACCACAGTTTCTGTTAACGATAACGCAGAGCCGTTCTCGCGGCTCTCTAAGGATCGCCAGATCAGAAACTAAAATCGTGGAACTTGAACTCGGTTGAAGCGCGCCACCGAGATCCCTCGCAGCAAATAGAAAACGTAAACACATTGTAGAGATTAAGTCGTGTCGAATATTCGGATGTCGTGAAACGAGTATAGTGAATTAATCGGGACGACGTTCTCTATTTCAATTGTTATTCACTTTTGTGTTTGCACACAAACAAGTACGTAGACGTCGGAGAAGGGTCTTCAGAGTCATGCAACGACTAAGCCTAATGGTGTGTCTAGGCTCCTGGACGTGGGAACGGGCAACAGTTTCGACAAGCGAACCGGAAGCTCGTTCCCATAAATCTACGTGCTTCAGCGTCGCAACTGATATACGTGTCAAACTTTAACCGATATAACAGTTGCCGTAACGTTTCGAACGCGGGGACACGTAGTATCCGTTAGGACGCCGCGGCACACTTGTACCAAATGGTCCGCGCCTTGGAACGTTCAAAGTTTCTCGGTCGAAGCGAACCCTGAACGTTTCGTTCGGTCGGCCAGCACTAACAAAAGTTACAAAGAGGGGAGCGAGGGAACAGCTGAGCACGCGCGATCATTCTAAGTGTGTCCCAATTCGTTTGGATTTTTATTCATCCGGGCGTCTAGGGAGCATGCTACGTAAAGCGATACGCTAACGCACGTGTCTACGCCTGGCTTAACGCGTACGCACTGTTCTCTCGATCGTAGTTCGATCGATCGTCAAAAAAAAATTAAAAAAAACGAAATAACAGCGTGTACGCGAATTTAAGACGGACGTACCACGTGCGGTGGGGCGTGAGAGACAATATGAACGGGCAAAAAGCAATAGAAAGAGGACTCGTAATAAGCGAGAACATAAACCAAACAGAAGCGCTACGGTTAATACAACTACCAATATAATGATAATAATCATAATAATAATTAATTGTAATATCGATGCGAGTTCCATGATGCATGCCTCCCTTCTATTACACCTTCACACGATACCGATTACGATAATACTTATCTTTTCGAATGGTATCGTCTTTTCGATGTTGCTACACTCGTATGTTATCAACAATGGACGACAGTTGTATAAAACGGAATGTACCGCACCCTCGTTGTGTCTCAACAACAACAGCGCAATGCATTCGTATACACCCATCTACCATCGGCGGAAGATTATAGAAACTTTTATTTGATACAATGTTAAAGGTTCATGCATAGGCGACTGTAGTATCGTGTACCAGGAAAGTCTCGATAAAAGCTACGATCCCGTGCTGACCAACTCGTAATCACGGCCTCAATGATTACGCTTCGGCAGCGTGTTAATTGTTCCCAAAGCTTTCTCTCGTGAGATCTCGTTAAGTTTTATGCAACGCGTTCCTGTCGCGTCGCACAATGCAAGAAAGCAAGAAAATGCTACACTCCTGTTTCCCATGTCTTACATTCTCTGTTAGCGATGCGTGCAACTCGGTTCGGACAATTCATAGCTCCAAGATGCTTGTATAATTTTCGGAGAACGATACGTGTTACGCGAACCGAACGTTCGTAAAAAGCAAACAATAGAACGTACAGTAGAAAAAAAAAAGAAAGAGAAACTGAAGAGAGGCAAAAAGGAAACAACAAAATGTACCGCGAGATATTTTCGAAACACACGGGCGTTTCAAGCTGCGCCCGCTTAAACAGAACAGAAGTATCTCTCATCGTTTAAACGCTAGAAGAAATTGTAATAATTCTCTTCGTAATTATTTTTCGGTACGTGAATATATGTTGGTTGTGTAACTTACGAAAAGATTTTAGGAATCTTGCGCGTAGGAATAGTCGTAATTACTTGGCCCCACAATAGAGTGCCGATCCCGAAGAACAGGCACCACATCCATTGTTCTAATGTGAGAGCTTTCGTGCTGAACGCCATTTTACCGTACTGTATGATAACTACCTAGAAAACAAAACAGAAACGACCAATTCCGATCGTGTCGACAAAAATCACAGAGTCTCGATGCCGTGTCCAAGGGCAAACAGGATTTGGCCTCGCTTTTCCCCGTTTGCAACTGGAACTAACTTCCGCGTAGTTATCGCGCGAGGCGCAAATTCGAAAGCGCGATCTCTAATTATCACGTCCTTGGTTGGTTCGCGCGCGTTAAGACGGAGGTGAGTAAAAGGTAGGAAGAGCGATTTACCTGCGATAGACACGTCACGATCCAGATAGAATAAAAGATGGGGTTGGTGAATATTCCTTGGAAGACATTACGCTGACCATGGATTTTCCTGGCGTTAAATTCGTTGAAAAGAGTCATCATAACGAACGTGTTGAAGATGACGGTGAAGTGCTGCGTTGGACCGCCGCCAGCCTCCGCGACTCCCCGGCCCGTTTCGATGTCGAGCATCTTATCACCTATCGATCACACACACGAGTTTCGCAGCATTAAACGGACGTGACTCCTCTTCGATCTCGGTCATCTCGAAATCCAAAAAGAGAAACCGCGCTCTCCTCCACCTCCCAGCACTGGACGTACTCGATCAAACGCACACTATCCACACCGTTCTTTCTTCGTTTTGGATTCAAGATGACCAGGGGGGGGGGGGGCTGAGAGAGGTTGGAAGGGAACGGGTGTGTGTGTTTTTGTGTGCGTCTGTGACAGCGATAATTACCAACGAAAAGAAGCATAAAAATAACGGTCAACTGATAGACAGCCTGGCCGAGGATGTTCTTCATCATCGTCCTGGAGATAAGCGGCTTCGTGCGACCGTACGGTTTACGAAGCAGTAGATCGTGCGTAGGCATTTCGGTGGCCAATGCTAGCGACGCTAACGTGTCCATGATCAAGTTCACCCACAACATCTGCACCGCTTTAAGGGGTGAGTCCTGCACGGCACACGCTCCGATAAAAGCAACTATAACAGCGACGATATTGACGGTCAGCTGAAATTGCAAGAACTTCGCTATACTATCGTAGACGTTTCTACCCCACATAACCGCCTTCACGATCGACGAGAAATTATCGTCCGTTAAAATGATATCGGAAGCCTCCTTGGCGACGTCGGTACCGGCGATGCCCATGGCAAAACCGACGTCGGCCTTCTTCAACGCGGGACCGTCGTTCGTACCGTCGCCGGTTACGGCGACCACCTCGCGACTCGTGGTCGCTTTACTTTCGATTATTCCCTTAACGAGCGTGTATTTGTCCGTCGGCGACGACCTAGCCAACACCCTCAACCTCGGCCACACTTTGTCCAACAGGTGCTGCTGTACCTCCCCGTTGCTGTCCCGTATCCTCCTGTTGAACTCTTTACCCTCGAGGATCAGGAAGTCCTCGTTCGGCTTCAGGATGCCGCATTTCATGGCGATCGAACGCGCGGTGTTTATGTTGTCGCCGGTGACCATGCGGACGGTGATACCGGCCTTCTGACACCTCCGGATCGCGTCTGGCACCTCGGGACGTACCGGGTCCTCGATGCCGACGATGCACAGACACGTCAAGTTGTTCACGATGTTCTCCTCGTCGTCCCAATTCGGATCGTTGTCGATGTGAACCTGGTTGATCTCGGCCTTGCCAGGGACGAAGTCGCGGTACGCGATGGAGATCGTGCGCAGACCGTCGCACGCCATCGGCTCGATCACGTTCTTCACCAGCCGCTCCTGCATGTCTCGGGTAAATTTCTCCAAATGACCATCGCGACCGTATATAAAGGCACATCTGTCGAACACACAACGAAAACCATGAGCGTGTCTCCGCGCGGGACGGGAACGTGGACGGGAGGGATCATTCTTACTTCTTCATGATGATCTCGGAAGCGCCCTTGGTGAAGAGCCTGTACCCGCCTCCCTTCCTCGGAACGACGGTCGACATGCTCTTCCTAACGCTATTAAACGTGTACACCCGCGTGAAAGTTTCTTCGGGTTGATCGTCTCGTATCGTTTGATAGTTCATGCCCAGGGCTAATACAAATCCAAGTAAGGCACATTCGGTTTTATTGCCGACCTGTTGCGGCAACTCTGTAGGGTCCTGCGAGGGCATTATTCTGGATGTGTACGCGGAATTAATGGATATAGCTTCGACTATCAAGTTCCCGACGTGGCTCGGGATGTCGGAGAACTGCGACATCGGAGTCGTCTTGCTCATCTTCTCGCAGATGTACGACTGGACGACGGTCATCCGGTTGGTCGTCAGGGTTCCGGTCTTGTCCGAGCAAATCGCCGTGGCGTTGCCCATTGTCTCGCAGGCGTCCAAGTGCCGCACCAAGTTGTTGTCTTTCATCATTTTCTAAACAAACCCAGATCCAATGAGAGGGAGAAGTCCGTTTTCTCGACCGTTTCACTCGATCGATCCTCACCTTAACGGAATAGGCGAGAGACAGGGTGACAGCCAGGGGAAGACCTTCGGGAACGGCGACAACGAGTACCGTTACACCGATGATCAAATGCCGCACCAGATTACCGGCGTACGTATTTTTCCAAGGTTTTTCATCTATGACGAACGTCTTTACGCAGAACTGTATGACTAGAATGATAACGGTGAGCACCGCTATGGTCGAGCCGGCATAACCGATTTGTATGGCGAGTTTAGTTAGCTTGGCTTGAAGAACACTCTTCTCCTTCTTTCCCTCCCCAGCTGCGGCTCCTTGGCTGGGCGCGTGGTGATTCTCCCCGGCTTCGTGCTTACCACTGCTCACATGGCTGTTTCCGGTTATCTCTACACCCTCATCTCCTTCGTCAACACAGAGAATTCAATTTCAACTTCACCCAGACCTTCTCCGAAGCTCGATTCCTCTTCTCGAAATTAAGCCAACCGTCCGTTTTCCGTTCACAAGAATCGAGCTTCTTCTCGTAACATCTATTTGTTTGTACTATTTTGCATTTGGTATCAAGGTTGGGCAGATCTTGCTCGAGTAGAGTAAGAGATCGATCTAGACGTACTACGTCTGATTCAATTGTCTGAACGCCCAACCTTGATCGGCACAGACGTACTGGCTAAGTAGCGTTAGTGATCGGTACCGATCGAAGAAAGGGTAGAAGAAATGTAGATAAGCCGGCGAGGAGATAATTATGATCGAGTGTTAATTCGATATAAGCAGAACAGCCACGCGTCAAGAAACACAAGAGATCGTAGGCGGAGAGAGACTAAGGGGAGAGCGAGAAAGAGCGTTGCTAGGAATAAATGCGGAAAGATCTAAAGAAGCTATACAAAAACTTCGTTTATTAGTGGCGGCTAATACTCTTGGTTCAAATATGCATCGAAAAGATACTATACTATACCGAGGACATTCACAGAATTCAAATATAAATAGAAGGTACAGAGAAGCACGGATGAGGCACGACTCTAATTTTCTTTTCTCTTTTCTTTTCTCTACGCGCTTTCTTCACAAATCTTCTCCGATTACTACGGTACGAGAACAAATGAGCCAAGTAGACAAGAGAGAAATGAGAAAACAAAAGACAAAAGGATAGAACAGAAAACACGAAACTGTCTTTCACGTACAAGAGGCCATGTACAGATTTGTGCGGTAAACGAACCAGAAAGTGATACAACGGGCAAGAAAATAGAACTTCTTTACTCCCGACAAAATCAAACGGATACTCGTGTGACGGGTGCGTAAATAAAATAGACGACGATCGAACGACTGATAGAAATAAAATCGATACACGCGCGTGTGCTCTTTACATGTAAAAATATATGCCGAACACCGAAAAATGATGAACAATTAAATATGACTTATGATAGTACTTTATTCACCTGTTAATGACTTCTTCTTCCGCTGCTTCTTAGCCTCTAGATAAAAAAACGCATGCAAAACAAAATCGATTAGCAGTCTATCTAAAAATGTATTATGCCAGTCATAAGTTACGCCGTATTAAAAAATTTCTTTCTCGTCACCGATTTCATTCTCGTATTTTCGCGAGTCTTCGTTACGGAGGATGAGACGCCCGATAGCGTCGATCGTCATCTCGATTTGTGCGACGATCTTAAGAATTTACTTAAAAACGATCGACATAAATCGAGATGATCAGTCTGTAAGTCTAAGTTCTGTATGATTTTAACTGGACAGCCCAGAAGGTTTGTTCTATCTCGTCAATGCTGAATCGTTTTGTTAATCACGTTTTCATCAGTAATAAAGTCACACGACACTCAAAAGGCCTTCCAGGTTGTAGGACGTACACGACGTAAACGACAGCGTAAATCACAAGGAAGCATATTGGATTTATGTCTAATTGAATCTTCGTAAATAATGCAAGATCAACTCTTACTGGAGAATACCCTTTTCTTTTTAAAGCAAGAATTGATCTCGAGTGGGAGGTAACATTAAAAAAGATATGCCTAAAGGTCATTCAACGAAGGGTTTCTGTACACGAACACGTAAGACAGAGGTACAAACATTTACAACCAAATGCAGACGGCAGATAAATATCTCAGAATAAGGCGCATGATGTGATTAGCCAATAATGATCATAAGAATAGTAGCTGTAATCAACGTGCGACTCAACTTTTATCGATTCGCTCACTATAGAATTCAGCGAACAAAATCTTCCCGTTTTAAACGAGTGCCGTTGAACAAAAGTAAAATACCGCGGATCATACGTTCTTTTTAAAAAGAACGATCATTAGTGAAGTATCGCAAACGCATGCTAAATACAGAAAATCAACGAGTAACTAGGAAACAAAATTTGCAGAAAAATATTCTCACACCAATTCATAATAATTGAACACCATGCGTCGATTGTTGACTCTACGTTATTTTTCACGTATTTTGTGCCATGCTAAACACTCGCTACTCCTCTTCGCGGCGAACTAGCGAGGGAGCATCACTAGCCAAAAAGTTCTAATCGATTTTACTCTATGCGAGAGGAGCAGCGAGTTTCGACAAATTATTTTCAATGCAAACTGTTCGAGAACAAGATACAGTTCCGTATCGATAGAGCGAATCCCCCCAAAGCTACGCTACTCCGATCGTATCCTACAGTGTTTAAAATAAAGTCGGAAGGCACACCTCAGATAGACCGAACCGTCTCTCATCGGGATCTCGTTCACGTACCTTTTTTCATCTTCTTGATCTCCTGCTCTTGCTGATCAACAGCAGCACCCAATAAAGTAAAGATAATACCGGCCTGCGAGTTCACGCCCACCGCAGTAACTAACATTTTCCCGGAGCCCTCCATCACGTGCGTGCCTTTGAAAAAGACGCACGGACAATCATGAAGCGAGTTTCGTAACGATTCGCAGTGTACGCGGCGGAAGGTGGATCTGCTCACCTGAGAGTACCATGGGATCGAACCCTTCCCCCTTTTTAACATGGTCTGACTCTCCGGTCAAACTGGACTCATCGACTTTGAGATCGTTGCTCTGAATGAGGGTACCATCGGCTGGCAGAAGATCTCCGTACTTAATCTGAATCGGAACATCGTCCAATTTAAAGAGGAACGCGTTCGCGATCAACGAATCCTCAGCGATTCGCGACAGCTGAGTGTATTTGAGAAAAACGGCCGACCGGCTCTTACGACTGCGCTGGTATCGTCCAACGAGACCGCGCTCGCTTGCGAAATCGAACTAAACCCACCTGACAAATGTCACCTACGACGATGTCAGCCACCGAGATTTGTTTGACTTCTCCTTGCCGAATCACGGAGAATTTGTGTTCACCCTCGATCCGACTCTGGAGGCCCCTGAACTGTTTCTCCTTCGAATAGTCATTGGAAGCTGTTACTATTACCACCAAAATCACAGAAATAAATATAGCAGCTCCTTCGATCCAGCCGTACTTCGACTCATCCTCGTCTATCAAATCTGTAACAGTTCCAAGAAACGTTCTACTTAATCCGATGTCGGGGCTCGATACACTTATCACGGTATTATGCAATGAGTAATATCGTCGCGCGTCAGAATACAAAATCTAGATACCGTGCTCTCGTTTCTTATCCAATGAAAAATGTCACACTTACGGCTTTCCTCATCATCCGCCGGTTGATAAAAGCTAAGACCTAACGAAATCAATGCAGCTACTTCCAAGATGATCAACGTGACATCCTGAAGAGCTTCCCATATTAACTGTAGAAACGTTTTTGGTGGTTTTGGAGGTATTAGATTCGAACCGAACGTATCCCGTCTGTGTTGAATATCTGCCGCCGATCCGCTGAGACCTGCGCGACAAAACCAATTCCTCCCATGAACATCTTTCGCATTCCACTATGTAAGAGTCGACTGTTCGTCGAAGGAATGTGATCTCACCTTCACTGGGTGAAGTGTATAACTTTTTACAAATCTCCTGCACACCACCATAGCTATTGATTTTATTGACACCTTCTCGTCCTCGGAGCTCCATGAGCTCGCGGAGTTGTTTGAGAGTGATACCATATTGGGCTGGTCGGCCGTCTACTGTTGCCATTTTGCCTCGTCCCGCTGGAGTTGGCCTGAGCCAACCTCTACTGCACTTCTTTCACGCTAGCAGCTCGTATTATTCTCTGGTGTCACTGACACCACCGGCCTCCAGGAAATTGGAGGGCCAACAGCTGTAACAGAAAGCAACAAACGAAACGTTCATCGCAGGTCGCTAATCAAGACACGCTTCTTACATCTAAGATTTGCCATTCCATCAGGATCGAGTTATGGCGTTGTTCTTTTCGATCGTGAATATACTAAACGATTAGCATACGATAATGGCGCGTGAGTCACTGTTATTCAAGCAGATGTGTCATTATTTCATAATTATGACGGTGAACGTAGAAATTCCCCCGAAAAAAGCTATTACGGTCGCTGTTATCAGCACGAAAATGGATGCTTGAGCAACATCGACGTTCGTGGCACGCGCGTTATTTGCCCTCGGGGAAAAACAATATCTCCTGGAAAACCCGGTTCCGAACGCGAGTGAAGCTCGCGAGCTCTCCCGCGACTTTGAAGTCACCGCTCTCAGAGACGTTCGTGCGAGGTTCCCGGAGATGGAACGGGAGAAATCTGAGTCAGTGAACCCGAAAATTATCGACTAAGAGAAAGAAGAGAAACGCGTAGGCGCTCGAGAGGAGACGAAGAAAGGTGGTTCGCGAGCTAAGGTCTCGGCTGTCATCGAACGCCGACGCTCGGTCGACGAGGTTATGTACCGCGGCGAGCGAAAACCACGAACGCGGCCGACGTTCGTTTCGAGTGAATTATGTCAGAAGCACGATCGAGCGGACATCGACGGACCGTGCGCGTCTAAAAATAACGTGCGACAGCGGAAAAAGGAACGGAGCGACGACAGAGCCACGGACGCAGCACAGAGAGCCGAACCGTTTACCTTCTGGTGACAGTTTACGTGTTGACGCGGTGCACTGATCGCGAATCGTCGTGGAAAACCGACCGCTTTTCACTGCTCCAAGCCACGGTGCCTCATCCTTTCCCCGTGGATCACGACACACGCACAACACGCGCACGCACCGCGTTCTAGCCAGCAAACCAGCGAGCACGAACCGATCCGACACGGCAAGGCGTGTTAAGTGAAATAAGCCATTAGCAAAGTAGTAATCGATTCGTGTTGCCCTCTGGCTGCCCGTGCGCGTACTAACCCAGGTTTCGCTATTTTCCTACAGTTCCACTTACAGCTCATAGATACGTACACGTATATCGAGTACACGTGTGTGACTCGTTTTTCCACAATTTTCGATGACACTTGACTGACACGATCCCATGAACCCTTTTCCTGAATCACGATGATCCACGGTTCGGGATCCGTTATCGATCCCCGCCGTGGACAACACGTGACGCGTGCGATTCGTGTTCTATAAAAACGACAATAAGCACAACAGGTTGATCGTTGCGGCCACTTTTTTAATACCGGTCGTAACGGATTCTAACGGTACGGCGTGGGCACGCGCGACGTTTCGCAATACGTAATTTACGATATCGCGTAGGAATTCAAGAGCGACACATCGTACAATGACGGCGACGATGTCTCGGAGCCGACTGGCCGCCGCCGCCGCCGCGCGCATTTTCACTTCGAAAGTTCAACCTGATTCATTCAACGCGTTTACGTAATTTTTACTCACAACTCTATTTTCATCGTATTACACCCGACCTGAACGATTACCTCAACCGTAGACTCCTGTTAACGAGAATCAGCAATGATCTAACCGAGATGATCGCATTCTTTAACGGTGTTAATTAGCCGACGTCTCTGCGCCCTTTTCTCGCTCAAGCCTCAATAGAATCGCCCCGGTATTTCTCTCTTTCTTTCCCAATAACTCGGCTCTCTTGTTTAAAGAGCGTTGTTTAACCGAAGTAATTGTTTCGAGCAGCCAGAGGCCATTTCCTTGGCTGGAGCGGCGGAGGAAACAGATATTTTCCCTGGCTGCTCTATATTCGAGAGTACGTGTCGATATCGTTGATTGAGCTGGAGAGGCACAGTCAATACGGGGCAAACAGAGCGGCAAACCAAGAGAAAGGGACTTTGACCAAAGAGTGGAGGAAACGGAATCCTTTTACCAAGTTCAACTATTTTCACGCGGAGCTCCCCTTCAGCGTTTCCACTCTCGTGGCTCGCTCGAGTCGAGGAGGAGTAGAGGCGATGTCGACAAATCCTTATCGAACCTTTAAACGAACTTCTTTCCTTCCTCGCCGCAGGGTTATCGCAACTTTATTTTTAAACGCTACACGATACGACAGACGGAACCGAAAAAAAAACTGTCTAGCGTGGCTACCGAGTCCTGTTTATCGTTCCAATTACGACGGCCGATTTTCTAGGCGATAAAATCTCTCCTCGCTCGCAGAGGAGTGCTAATGACGCACAGAGCCTGCAAAGAAATCGAGTAATCTCGCTCTCTTTCTCTCTCGGCTATAATAGGTTGGATGCGTGCGGAGTTGTTGACCAGGGGAGGGCTTCCTTAATTAGAAGCTGATTTCATGGGAAGACTAACTACTGCCTTACTAAGCGCAAAGGTGGCAACTGCCCCTATTTTCACTCCCGTCGCGTTTCGATTTTTAATCTCGCCCGGAGCCAACCCCTGGTCCCAAGGACGAACTACCCACCGCGGTCTTATGTCATACCTGTAAACGTGCCTCGCTCGCTCGCTCGCACTCGCGGGACCCAGTACGTTTCCGACCTGAATCTTTTTCCTATTCGTGATCCGCGAACCGTGAACGACAATCGATCCATTAATAATCCCCGGGAATCCAACAATAACTCTTCGGCCGCTAATTATAATGCCCCACGGGATCAGTTTTCACTGAATCGTATAAAATCGCTCTATTCCAATGCGCACGGACGAACCGCGTATAATTAGTGTTGCACGTGTTCCGACAGCGATACAACAGACCTGGCTTGTCTTATTTCTGGAGCCCCTTAAAGAGAATTCACTGTACTCTTTACCCGTGACCGCACGTGCCGGTCTATCCCAATTAAAGTCGAACCTGGCCACGTTGTTCGTACACCGACGTACATATAATAAAACGCTGTACTACTGGCCGGGGTAATAATTAAAACTTTCGGAGCGTCTGGCTGGGACGCTGTCGAGTGAATTTTGACGAAATGACAGCGGAGTACTCGATTTAAAGAACTGTGCCACATCGAAATCTCGTATCTGCCGCGTTATCAGAAGCCGTCTATTATAAAACGCGTATCGAAAAAGTATGTTAATGACAGATAGCGATCGATCGACATCCACCGGGACGATACATACCGATAGCGCGTTATCGGGCCGATGCATCTGGCGATACGAGGCTGACCGACCGGCAAATAAGAGTAGCCGATGCTCCAATTTAGTTGGCGTCGATCAGCAAGGGAGAAAAAAAAAAATTGAAACACGGATGCACGAGGAAGTCGAACGAAACGACCTTAGCGGGAGTGACAATTAAGCCGCGAGACACGCGAGATTTACAGTGCATATGTATGCAATTACTCGCGGTGCTGCGCGCGCTCCATGCATAATCCATTCACGGAGTCCCGGGTTCTCGTCGCGCGCTCCGCTCTCTCGTGCGGAAAATAAAACAAACGTCCTCTGTCTGTTCGTCGAACGCGCGCACGGATCTCGTTCCAATTAAAAAAGGAAGAAGAAAAAAAAAAAAGAAGAACGATTCGACCGGAGTGACTGTCGCTAATTAAAAAGACGTGCACGTTACTTACAAAGAACAGGGAGCGCATATCACCGGCGTTCACTCGGGCACGTAACGCATACACACTGATCGTGAGACGAATATTTATAAATCCAAGGCCGGCGAAAGAAGAGGAGAAGGGAGGACCCCGGGACAGAAACGTTTTCCGCGAAGGAACGCTAGCGTCTCGACGAGGCGCGTCGTCGCCGCCGGGTTGAACGAATTCGCGGTGGTAAGAATTGACGGGCGCGCGCGCTCCTCGAGGGCGACGCCGGACGACGATACCTGGGGAGACGATGGTGGGAGAGCGAGAGAAGAGAGAACGCGGCGACCTTCACGCCCGACCACCGGCGATAACGACCGTGACAGATCGTCAGATACCGGGGGTCTGGCTCGAAAACCGCCATAACGTACCGAAGTAAAATATCGTGTAAACGGTTCGTGACGCTGACGCGGTTCTACGGTATCGCGTGGTGACGTCAATGGGAGGCGGCAAGGATATATTTGAACGTGGACACGCGAGAGCCTCGGGGCGAACAGGTTACGTACTCGAATTTCGCTTGTTTCGCGGCACTCGCGGTCCCAGCCGAGGTCTACACGGGGAAACTCGGTCCGGAGTTCGAAACACCGCGCGCTGCCACCCAATTTATTGATCCGCTTCCCTTCGGGCCGTCCGGCCACGTGGCCAACTTCGAGTATCCGAGGATTTCGAAGAAACAGAGCATTACGACTTCGGAATCGGTTGAAGAATCGCTGTCCGTGTCGGTGTGAATAAAAATAAGAATTAACGATAGTTTCGTAACTAACGTTTCTACCGATAAGCCGACGAACGCACGGCGAACCGTGAATCGTAAACCGTAGGGCGAGATGTTTGCCATTCCGGAATTGCGTCAAGCGATAAAACGTCGGAAATAAAAAAGGCACAATAATAGGTGTTGCCTTTTTTATGGCTCGTGACAATTCGCTACTGAAAAAAAAGGCGCGTGCGTCACCGAAAATATTTGCTCGAAGGCTGTATTTCAATCTGGCGTACTCGCGTCGAAATTCGCATCGCGAGATAAATAGTTTCCCTTTTCGCCTTAAATCACGGGAGCAGATAGGCGAGGGGATCTAGTAATCTAAAGTTAACTGTGATAAGATATCAGCCGCGAGAGGACGAGAAGACAATTTTGATATACACGTTCGGTCGGTGATATTTCTCGACTGGAAAAGGAAAAATAAACGCGACGCGTGGATCCGCGGCTAGGAGAGAAGAAAACATCGCGAATGAATGGAATTTTCCGAACGTTAGAAATGCGAGCCGTGCAGAGAAAGCGTGTAATGAATCAGGTTTGTCGCTGGAGAACCGCGCCTTCTTCTGTTCAGTCGTATCGTAATTAAATTTGGTCATCGGGTTTTCTGACAATAAGAATTGCGTGTCCGTTTGAAACACGACCGAGTAAACTAATTCGCAGAATCGAGCCGGCATAAAACTGCGGTAATTTCAGGCTCGCCCGAAATCGCGGTCTCGGTTTAACGACACGGGTGGCGAGCGTAAAAAGATCTACAAACTTTCAACGATTTCCTCTCGCGCGGAGCGGATAAAATCGACTGTGCGGTAATCGTTGATTCACCGCGGCGCGAGAACAACAAGATAGATTCTTCGTTACAGGCGTCACGATTCGAAGGAGGAGTGGAGGTAAGTCTTCACGGAACGCAACGACATCGCGATATTGAATGCTAATCGGTATTCGTCACGCCAAACGCAACGCCTTCGTGGCTTCATGGAAACGGACTACGATCGCCCGTGAGCGAACATATTATACGATACATACATACACGCACGTACGTAGCTTTATTACACTCGTTTACCTCTGAAACCGTCCGTCGTACGTCCTAAAAGTTCTCGGAATCCTCCGTCGATCGTTAATTGTTTCGGTCCCATTAGTATATTAACGAAGAGTTCAAAGGACGAGGCGGTTCTGCCACGCGTCGGTTAAGCATACGGCAAATATTGACTGGTCGCCGTGTACAGGCAAGGAGCGAACATATTTGGAGAAGATCGAAAAGAGCCGAAGTCGGCCAGGAAGGAAAGGGGACGCGTTAGTGCTGAGGGCACGGGGCATGCGCCTCGAAGGGACGAGAGTAACAACGAACGTTCATGATTCGCGATGTACTCGGATCGCGTTTTCTTCGACGATAGGAAAAGTCGCGCTGCTTTGAATGCGTTACCGAAGAGAACGGCTGCGGTATAGGGGATCCGACGGGCTCGGTCGGCTAAGCGTCGCCATTGTTTTTTTTACTTGGCCGTGGGCGTAGATACGCCTAGAATCTATGCATACCTACGATCCTTTCGTCGTACGCGCCTCGAATCCTTTCGTAACAAATATCCGGACGGATAGTTTTCTGTGTAGCGAATACCGAAGTCGAGTTAGGCATTCCTTTTAGCCGGGAGCATCGGCGGGCAGCGATAAACACGTTTGCGCGGCACGACTACCGAACGGGTTCACTCGCGTGTATCCAGGCATTTTAATCAAATTATTCCGGCCCGACGTTCCCCCGATCCTATTTCAAAGAAACGATCGGAAGTCCGGTGTCCACGGCACGAAAAAGTTTATCCTTTGCCGCGACCCCTGGCTCCTCCTCCTCCTCCTCCGGAACCAACCCTCGCCCTGAAGCAACGATGCAATTCCGATCTGCTCGTCGTAATACGGACAACGAAGAGGGACAACCTGGAGAATCCGTGACACGGTACTCGAACGGGATCGTGCGTTGCCCATCGGAACGGGACGTCGACGATGGGCTTGGCACGACACGGAGGAACCGAGGCTCCACGATTTCGTACGAGCTCTGGCGAAAACGCTGCCATCTTGGTGGCAGCTGATACCCGTTCTACCGAGACCGTGTACATCCTCTCTCCCGTTTGTAGCCCTACCGAATACCTAATTAGCAGGGCTGAAACTTGCCCGACCGATGGAATACTTAACGCGCACCGCCTGCCTCGTTCAAATCCCGCTCGAGCTCGACTCGAAAACTTGATCGATGAATTAATAAAACCCGGCGGAATAATCGCGCGAGGCTTTACAACCGAGCGACCTCTAAAAGTTCCGCACGCATAGATAATGAAATTATCGTTTCCTCGTATCGGTTTAATTGCGGGAAAGTTCGCGTAGATTAGACGAGCCGTTTATTTTTACCCTGCCCTAACGTTTGGGTCGTCGCCCACGTCGTCCACGCCCAAAATCGGTCCTGCGTGCGGAAAAACATGAACCGTGTCGTCGACGAGGAGTCGTTGCGAAATTAACCATTCGCCACGCGCCGCCCGATTATTTAATTACTCGGAAAACAAACATTCCACGGCGTCGGTCGTGCGGAAATAAAATTCCGATACCCTCCGCGCGTTTAACCCTTATAGTACTTTAATAAATTACATATTCTGTCCGACGCTCGGACGTGCTCATTTGAATGAATCATACCATTTAGCAAACTGTTCGCTTTCATGCGCTACTCTTATCCCTCCAAGAGCAATACCGTGCGCTTTCTACAAATACACGCCGCTCGCTATCTCTTTAAACGACTCACCGTTCGCTCTTATCGACTGCCCGAATTTCCCTTCTGTACCCATGCCTATCTACATACATATGTACGTAACCACGTCAACATTGACCCGCCTAGAAATTGCCGATCACCGACGGTGAATCATTCGCATCTAGTTGCGAACTGCGAGAGCTGACAAACAGAAGCCGCGTAGAAGACAAAAGAAAAAAGATCGGCCGTGTAAACGTTTAAGTTTTTCTGAGAGAACGGCTATCAGGATACCTCGTATTCCTGAACCGTGACGCACACGCTGTTATTACGTCACGAATCTTGGTGGATCGATACGCGGCTCGTATCATCATCTACAAAGAGCCGCAACTCGTTTTTTTTTTTCGTTTCGCGGAATCCCTCGCCTCGTTTCAATTGATAAAATCGCTTTTAATCCTGGAGGTTTATACCGTGAGAGTGTAATACAATAAAAATTACTTTCCCACCAGAATGCAACTGCTAACTGGCGTCCACGTTCGCTGGGAATTATTAAGTATTCCAGGGTTAACGAGGAACTCCAACGTCACCGCGTTGATGGGCGATATTAATTGAATTTAGGACTCGTAACGCGTTCTATTGGAGTCGACCATCTCTCTCTCTCTCTCTCTCTCTCTATCCTGGTTCGCGTATAAATACTCGGGGCACGGGCGTCAAGTGTACCGGACATCGCGCGCGAGCGAAAGTGTTACAACGAACGTAACAATCGTGACACCATTATACGCGATTTAATGCGCCGGTTAAGATTAGACCAGAAAGCTAAATAAACCGTTAAACGGCAATAAGGTTAATTCACATCAGACGTCAATGAACAGGAAATTAAAAGCGTCCGACACGCGGGCCCTCGACTCTTTTCAACCGCGTCGCGCACGCTTCTTTGTCCTTTTCAGATCATGCAGAAATACGCATCGATCTCAGGACAGGCCGCGCCGATCCTTCATCCGCCAGAGATATGCCCTCCCTCCCGTCGTCTCATTTTCTGGACGGTCGTTCGTGCCGTCCGATTTGCATTATCATGCGGGCGAAACGCCCATTACCCGTCAGACAATTATCATACGAAATAGCGTATTAAATTTTGAACAAAAATTTAGCACAGATAAACGAAGGGTCGTCTCCGTTACTACGGCTACTCATAGCCTTTTTTCAGGTCGTGTACGATCGCTCGTGCGTCACGAGTGACAGATAACGCCGGGGTATCGATAGGAAGAGGCGAGGGGAAGCGATAAGGGAAGGACCGGTCGGAAAAGTTCTCGTCGAGATCTCCTCGGAGAACGAATCGAGTCACGACGTGACGTAAATTGTTACCATTGTTCGCGATATCGAGGTCTAACGGAATTTTGATAAAGCCTGCCGGTTATCTCGCGACAAAAGAATCACCGCTCGAGAGTAATTTCCAGTTAATTGTCCTCGTGAATCAACGTTGTGTTAAGTGGGACACCCAAGTGCCGCGAGTTTAGCGAGAATCTACCAGCAGGTAACAGGAATTTCGCTGCTGAGAAATTCTCCATCGCCTACCCGAGGAGTTTAAGGAATTTCTGTACAATTTATCGCGTCTACGAGATGAAACGTTGATCGGTGGAATTTATTTTAAGCGCGCTAAACGGACGAAAATTGCTATTTTTTTTTCCTTTCCCTGTTCCCTCTTTCAGCCGCGGCTAAAATTAACCCAAGTTTAGCAGACGCTCTTTTTAGAGAATCGACCGTAGAAAGTTGCCAGGGAACTTCCGTCTCCGAGTTCCATACCTATCGCTTTTCCAGCCGAGTATAGAGGCATGCGCGAGCACGGCTCGTGCACCGATGTGTGTATATCCCTGGCGACGGTCTAATAAAAAAATGTGGCCTCCATAGAAACCGTGAAATACGAGAAATTCTTGCTAAATGAAGAACGAGGTAAGTAATCGAGAGGAGGAAGATTGCTGCCGGTGGATGACGACGTGTGCACCCCGTCGGTCTCTCAGAGGACAGATGAAAGAGCCTCAGAGGCGCAGGCTTTTGAACCCGCGCCTTTCGGATTCGCAGGCGAAAAATTTCCGTTTCACGGTTGCACGCACCGTGTTTTAAAATATCTCGTCGTTAACAGCGTGGATACATTTTTCAATGAGCGTGTATAGCCGCGTGCCGATCTAGAACCGGGCTCTAAATTTAATAGGAAGCTATAGCGGGTTTCTATAGGCGAATCGGTTAATCTCGTAAGTTCTCTCGACGAGAGAATTGCTGAAAAAGCTGTCGAAGAGGTTGCATTCTCCGTCGAGTGCAGATAAACGTTGTACGCTACTGGATTATACGGTATTGATCGGTATCGAAGCCCTTAGTAATAATAAGCGGCGTCCTTGATTTCGCTTTGTCAGTCTTCCACAGAGCCGCGAGTCCGGATGCGAGGCGAGGGCGAGCGGATCGGGTTCTCGCGTTACGAACGATCGAGCGGCGATCCACGAAAAATCGCCGCGCGCCTACTCGGGAATTAAGAGTATCGGTGGCACACGCCGCGCGGTGAAAATGGGGTGAAAAATGGGTCACGAAAGACAGTGCAAAAATAATCCCCAGCTATCGATCCCTATCAACTATGTGCGCGCGTTAAGGACACTAGTGCAGCCCGAAGAGGCCTTGAGATGTATTGGAAATTGCACTTTAGAGCTCGACTCGCGCCCCTCCTTCCTCGATCGAGTAACGTAAACCCAAACCCCCGGCCTGTGCGGCCGATACCCGTGTTTCTCGCGCTCCTTTGTTACGTGCATCGAGAGGGGACGACCAAATGTTCACCCTGTTTACCGACAGCGCCGAGACTCCGGCCGAACAATCGTTTTAAACGTTTTATCGAACGCTCTTCAAATTGCCCCACCCTGTCCCGACGTCGCTCTCCTTAAACTGGCGTTCGTTTCGCGTTCCGGCCGATCGTCCACCGAGCACCGATGCATGAAAATTAACTTTTTGCACGTCGGAATATTTCTCGCATTTTTGGGAGCAGAGTCGAACGATCCGCGGGACCGTTCGACGATTTCGAACCGGGGAAACCTTGGAACCATCCGAGTCAGGTAATTACACGGCTTCTCCCGAGCATATTAGAAATAGTATGCGGTAACCGAGCCGTACAACGTTTCGCCGTTCCTATCGATCATTCATTGATATCGCGTTTTAAAATACTCTCACCAATAAGCAAATGGGGAGACGAAGGTCGACTATATGCGATGTACCCCGCGAAACTGGGTCGCGCTGTATCCATTCGAACAATCGAGTCAGCGTTCCCAACGAACGTTGTTCGTTTCTTGACTCGACCCGATTCGAGAGAGCAGAGAAATTAACTGGGATGGACACGGGCGAAGGGCCGCGCGACTCTCAGTAGTACGAGTCGAGCTACGGGGAGGCGCGGCTCGTCGAAAAGAACGGACTCGCGTGGCGAAGTCGATTAACTTTTCATTGAGCAGGCGAGCCGCCGCGCGTCCAGTGCATCGAATACCGTTTTCGTCGTTAGTCGGTTTTTTCGTGAAATCCGTTACGAGCTCGTGGCGTCTCTTATATCACCGGACGGATCGATGATACCCACCTATGCGAACGGGGAACAGGTAATGGCTGGGTATATCGACGATATTTTCCAGAACAGACGTCTAAACATTGAACAGAGGATTCCGATGATTTACGGCAATCAAGAAACTTGGCAGACGGTCGCGTTAAGTGTCCGCCCCGGTGAAGAGTGCCAAAGTACCGACAGACTAGACGTCGACGTCGACGTCGACGCGTATCAATCCTTTTGGCACCGATCGACCGATATTTTTTCCATTAATAGCGATCCGACGAATTCTTAGACAACGGTTTTTCATTAATCTTACGCTTCGGCTATCGACAGAGAGCGCGTTCCCGCGCCGAGACAACGAAAATATGATGCAATTACGTATCAAGGATGCTTCGTCTAAAATTAACCGCGAGAACCGTTCGAGCGGGACCGAGAGCGTTGATTAAAAAACGGCTTAAATCGAGGATCGATTGACTCCGCGTCGTTTGCATACGGCAAGTATTATTAGACCGGGAATTTTTCTAATGCCCACGCGTGGCGTGGAAAATGTTTCTCTACGCGATCTATGCGGTTCTACCGCAAACGAATTAAATCCGCGGTCTACTCGTTATCGATCGCCAGAGATAAAGAGTAACGGCTTAAAAACGGGCGAGCGAAGGGGTCGCATTATAGCGTATTATCGTATTACGTTAGCGTTAAACGTGTGCCGTGCTTCCGATACACGCTCTATCTCGGTGAATTATCCAGAAACGCGATTCCCCGATGGTCTCGAGCATCGTATTAGGTTCTGTTCAATTATTTCTAGACATTACCGAGTCACGTTATCAAAACGTATTGCTGAAAGAAGAAAATTTTTATCACGTCCGCCGCGGACGACCTTTTCCCTAATGATTCCCGATCACGAACCGCTTCTCGTCGCCACTGAATCATACTGTTTGCTATTCCGAACGACTCGGAGTCTGCTGTTTCTCCTTACCAATTTCAAACACCGTATCTGTTCCTCGTTATCGGTTGCCCACTGGGTTTGTTGCGATTTTAGAACAATTCCAACGCGGCTAATTTTCCCGGACGCCCGACGACGGTTTTGATTCCGATCCCGCGGCGTCGTCTTTGACCCATTTGGCCCGGAATCGTGCCCGCCGCTGTTCCTCATAAAACGGCGTTTCGCGTTGCTCTCGCGAACGAGTTCGTTTGTACGCAGGAACGAACGACCCTTTATTCGTCTCGTCGACGTATCGACGAACTTTTGTTTTTGTTCGCGTCCTCGCAGAGTCTGATTCGTTTAAATTTATGAACCTCGAGACTCGCACGCCGGATCGATGAATAACCGAGGAAACGAGTCGGGCGATCACGGCGTTCGCGTTCGACCGAAAAGAGCAGGCGCACGGTCTCTGAAAAACCGTTTCCAGAGGGAAGGTTAAAATAGCTGTTAACACAGGAAGCGGACGGTATATCCGTCGGCAGGCATACAAGAGGAAAATTATCGCGGGCGCAACGACGGTGCATGCATAGGTATCGGGCCGGCAGTTTAAAGTTTCGCCTCGGAAAAGTTAATCGACGGGCCGCTGCTTTATTTCTGGCCGCCGCGCACGCTCGACCAGTTTCACACACGTGTCTTAGTTATTTTTAATCCAGCATGACGACGCGTACCAGCAGCGATAGACGAAGACGCGTCTGAGAACACCGACCAGCCTATTCTACTGCCCCGGCGAACCTTTTCGTCGAACGTGATAAAATAACGACGCTTTCAGCATTCGCGTCGCCGCGTAATGGAACGATTCTTGATCGTCGCCCGTTCTTGCGTTCGCACTGGTCGAAAACTTTTTGCGACCGCACGATTAAAAACAGCGTGACGCATCACGGATCGATGAAGTCACGGCACGCGACGACGGTGAGTCGATCGAGACGCGGCAATCGCCGTGAAGAAAAATGGAACCAAGTATCGCGCGTGCCCAGCTTCTCCCCGATTCCGAATCGAAATTCGAATTGATTCGAGTCGATAAAGCGTGACACGTGGCTCGCCGCCGTCGCGTCTCGAGCAATTTTTCACCGGTATCGATCGTCGTAACCCAAATAGACGATCGACGTATGACGACGAGTCATCCGCACGCGTGACCAGATGCAACGAGAGACACGAGACGTTCGCGTTCAGACGACGATGTTAAACCGAACGACGCGAAAATTGTATATAAACTTTTGAAAGTTTGCAAATACGTACGTACGACGAGGTCCCTCTTCTCGTTGCAGGAGGTAAGAAACTTTCTAGAGATTCGCGGAGTATTTCCGATATACCGCGAGTCCTTCGAGACGTGTTACGGAATTCCTGAGGAATCGAGTACGCGGGTAGGAGAAGTCGCAAGGAAATCGACGCGCAGTTCCTCTCGAGGGGATCGTTCCCCTTGCAACGAAATCAGAGCCACACGAAAGGAATCGACCACGCTGACCCAGGGAAGAATAACATGGCGTGTTCCATTCCGGTCTCGGGAAAAATCAATGCCGAGCATAATAAAGTTGGCGAAAAACCGTATGACTCACCACCGGCCGACCCCGGGAATTCGAGGATCTCCGAGCCCTCTAGGAAGCATAAATTCGTCCTATTCTCCGCGGATTTCCTGTCGCGGGACTTTTTCACGACTGAGATATATTCGTAACTGGCGAACACAGGCCGATAGATAGTCATGATTACTGTTCAACCGTTTCGTCGAAAAAGCACCGTGACGTCTCCCGGTCCTGGTCCATTCCATAAAACTACTTCCCTATTTATCCCATAAATATCCGCCCACGCGTACGCCGTTAACCAAACACGTCGCGGCGCGAACGATGACGACCTACATGCTCGTCCGGTTCCTTAGATAATGATGTGTTCCTCGAGATCGTAAACTACCCGAGCCTGACAAACACGGTGAAAAGAGTCCTGGAACGAGGATACCTCTCTCTCTCTCTCTCTCTCTGTCTGTCTGTCTTTACGACGAAGTCAGCGCACGGCGACGACCGTTTTCCCCACGTGCGTAATTAGTTTTGACGGGCTATCGATCGCGGCCGGTTTCGTCAGCGCCGCGAGTAAGTGTCAAAGGTTGAGTACACTTCCTTGCAAGTGAGTCTAGGTCAGCCGTATTGGGTCGATACTATGAAAGCAGGACAAAGACGAGGACGGAAAGCTGGCGCGTGAGAGAGCCAGAAAGATCGGCAAGGGAAGGAGGGAGAGGCGAGAAGAGGAGAGAGAGAGAGAGAGAGCGAGACAGAGAGCCTTCGATGTATTTCAGGACAAAGCGAATCGGGGAGAGCAAAGGCGTGCGCCCGTGGAAATGGTGGGAGCAGCCAAGGGCCGAGCCGTACGGAGCCAGTGGAATTTTATGCATGATTATTCCCCTGTGGAGAATGGCCGAATCAAAGGGGGATCTGGACTACTGGCCGGTCTGACCGATCGCGGCCCTTCCCTACTGACACCAGTCAGACCGGACGGGTTGCGCTCGCTCTCATAAAACCGTTATCGGCCCCCGGAGTCGTGGAACCGCGTGCTTTCGTGCACGCGGAATTCTCTCACGTGCGCGTGACTCGAGATCGAAAACGTTTTCGTAACGACGAAAAAACGACGAGCCAGAACTGACCGGAATCGCCTCGCCTCGCGTGTAATCCGAGCCTTCCAGCGCGGACCGACGTTTCCTGTACGCTTACGTAACATCTGTGAACGAGGGCCGTCGGAGTCGAACGACGCGACACGAGGGGTAGGATCGAAACGATCCGCGGGGTACGCGTCGGCGGTGCCGGAAGCGCGTCGTGGCACGCGTGTTCCGGCGAACGACCGCGCAGGGGTGGAATCTGACGCACGCTGTTATCGCGGCTACGAAAAAGAGGACGACGACGAGAAGACGAAGACGAAGACGAAGAAGAAGAGGAAAAAACGTAGACGCGGGTAACAATGCGGGAGAGGAACGCGGCGCGAGCGAGAGCTGCGCGCGATAATGCGCCTGCCCGATCCCGGGACGCACGAGCACGAGGTGTAGGAGAGAGAGACGGTTCGCGAGGATGGCGAGTCTGGCCGTCCCTGTCCTTTGCACGCGGGGCTCTGGCAGGCTGGCTGGCACTCCCGAAATAATGTTGAACCGCGACCGGTGCAAAATGGGAGGGGCAAGAGAGGAGCGGTCGGCGTACAAAGGGTAGGTGCGACGAGGTACACGCGTCGCGGGGTAGGCGGACGAGAGAGGAAGGCGAGAGGAATTCCAAGAGGAAAGAACGGGTTACATAATTGGCGTAACGTCGCGAGGCGTCGCGGTCTCGCGGGCAGGAAGTCCGTCGGAGGCTAGGGCCGGCTGGTAGAGCGCGTCGGGACGAAATCGAGGAGGTTGGATGTGTCGTAGGCGTGCGGTAGAGAGGATGCAAAAGAAAGAGGGGCGGCGGCGGTTGATACGATCGTAAGTAGAGCTAAGATATATAGCGGACGAGAGAGACGTGGACACACGTGTACGTATGTGCGATGGACGACGACGGGTCGGATGCGACGTGAACGTGGGGGGTGAGAGAGATACTCGCGCGGTTCCACTGGTAGTCGGGTGGGTGCGAAGGTTGGCGCGGGGGGGTGTTTCGCGGAATGGCGAATCAATCGGTCGAGGGTACGGGGCTGAACTCACCGCGCCGCTGATGGTCTGCAAGATGTCTCGGTGTCTCGTCGAGGTGGCAAGAGAGAGAAATTTGATGTCACATACGCCGCTTCATCAGGCCACTGCGCGCCGTTTATACCACTCTGTGCCTTAGCTCTTGGGCGCTTGCTACTAAAAATATACTGACTTGCCGTGTATGCCCCCGCTTCACGTCTTGTACCGTGACCGACACATTTATTCGCGCGTTTCGGAGCACTCGTATGTACTTGCAACCACGAACAAAACGGATCCGCTCGATTCCCCTGGATCGTGTCACGGACGCCCGCCGCCACCGCCGCCGACGTCTGTTGCCGGCTGCCGCCGCTTGTCGCCGCTGCCGCTGCACGCCCGAGGACGACGAGAGACTGCCAAAAGGAACCAGGAACGAAAACAAAAAAAGACGATACTCCGAGTCTCTCTCCCACTCCGCGAGCGTGTACGTGGATCCCTTGGCGAGAGAACGAACGAGAACGCGACGGCCGAGGACCAGGAGGAGGACGACACACGTCCTCGTCACCTCGCTCAACGGAGATTCCGAGGGAGACCGAGAGAACGGACGGAGCGAGCCTCTCTTTCGCGTTCCGCGCGCGCAGTCCACCGACGAACGCGAGACCCCGCGCGACGCACGAAAATACACGCGCGGCCCCCGGAGAGCGGACCAGCGGTTTTCGCTGTATGCGCGGACGAGCTCGAGGAGACGAGTAGTAATCCAGCGGACACACCGGTCAAAATCTCCGACACACTCCGATACACGGGAAGAACACGGGGGACGACGACGGTGGGTGGGAGTAGCGCGGCGGTAGCGCGCGCGCTCCTTCGTACGCGTACGTGTGTCGTGCGAGGGAACGGAAAAAGGGGAATCGAACGGGAGAAACGAGGGAGAGAAAGAAAACGTGGAGGCGTCGTTGGTTCGAGCGGCGAACGAGGAAGGCGAGGACACGCGCGTGTCACTGCTGCTCGACGGCCGACCGTCTACGAGGATGAAACGCACGGGAAGAAACCGAGGAGAGGACGAATTCGCTACTTCTTACTCTTTCTCCGCGAGGCGCCGCGTCGCGACGCGCCGCGCATGCACTACTATGCCGACGACCGTCGGAAAATCGCTTCTCCCTCCGTCGACCCCTACTCTACCTCGGACCCACGACCGACCCTCCTCCTCCTCCTCCTCCTTTCTACTTCTCGCCGTCCTCTGCGTCCCTCCGACACGGAGAACACCTATAACCCCGGGCACACTCGGTTTATCGCGCCTCCACCGCGCGGATCACACGCAGGGGCAGCTTTCTAAAAGAGGAACGCCGCTCTCGTTCTCCCTCGGAGCAGACCCGAGATCCACCACGAAACGCGAACGCAAGGTCATACGCTCGGAACGACGTTCCACGCTCTTTCCTTTGTACTTTTCATACGGGCTGGGTCGAACGGATCGCGTGTCATCAGTGACCGACGAGCCATGCAACGCCCGCACATCGACGAGCCTCGTCCATGCGCGCGCACGCGAGCGTGTCTTCCGTTTTCGTTTTACGGATACGTCGCTGGTCCCTGACTTCTCCCTCGTCCTCTCGCTCTACATAGTTTCCGCGTATACGGGACGAAACCGTTTGCGTC
Organism: Ceratina calcarata; assembly: GCF_001652005.2. Taxonomy (NCBI): domain Eukaryota; kingdom Metazoa; phylum Arthropoda; class Insecta; order Hymenoptera; family Apidae; genus Ceratina; species Ceratina calcarata. The sequence goes on from NW_017178369.1 coordinate 224,821, forward strand.
GGCGGTTCCGTCGGCCAGGTACCTTCTTCGGGTGGGCGCAAAGTTTCCCGGTCGCTTCCTTTCTCGGAGGGCGTACGTACGCGCGTGTCCGGGTATCGTGTAAGAAAGAATGACAGAAGAAGAGATACGGAAAGAGAGAGTGAGAGAGAGTAGATCGGGGAGAGAAGAATAGAGGTGCGCGCGAGAAAGGCTGAGGGAGAGGCTGAAGGACCCTCGTGCGCACGAATTCGGTGCTGTTCACTGCGCCCGATCTGCGCGTTACTGCGGTCTTCGTTCGACTGTCGTCGCGACGCTTTTCGACATGTTCCGAGTTCCAAGCGCTTGCGCTACTCGCAATCGCCGCGCCTCGACCGCCCAACCCTCTAACACACTACCCTCGTTTCCTATCCGTCTTCCCTTCGCTTCTTCCTCCTCGTACCATTTTCATTTTCCGACCCCTCTCCGCTCGGTTTTATCGTTTTCATTGGCAAATTATTATGCAGCGCGATTCGTTTTCTCTCCCGTCGGACCGACGACTCCCGGCGTCGTCACACGGTCGACCAATACAATGTTTTGCACGAGCGCGCTACGTCCTACACACACGTGTAGGATCGGTGGTGCTTCCCACCCTCGCGTCCATCAATCCTTTTGTAAAGCAGTCGAGCGCATGTACTCGAGTAAACGTCAAAAAGTTCAAAAGGTTCCGGCCTGACGCGAGACGAGAGGATTCAGCTGAAAGATATTTCTTAATAACTCTTGATGCTTCTGGGGCGAACGGATTCGCGGAATTTTAACGCCGCACAATTAAGTTCCAAGTCCCTGACCCGTATATGCGCGGAGCTGTCCTCCTCGCACCCGACTATCGTTCGAATATTTCTAGCTCTCGGCCGTGCACGAATTTGATACGGCGTCAGTTCGCTACCGAATCTAGAAAGATTCTCGGTTTCGATCGACCCTCCATCCTCCTCCGCCCCACGATAATCGGGACAACGATGTGTCATCCTGAATTCGTACTCTAAGGTCTCCTGTCCCTCGGAGGGAATCGGCCGATCCACCGCATTAAAAAAGGGTGATCTTTGATTGCCTCTGCAGAATGCGTAACGCGCAGGTCCAAGGAAGCATCCAAAACCTCAAAATACCGACTGCCAAGAAAAATTCTACCAAATTCCCCTCCCATACTTCCCGTCGCCACGGACCGGAACGCGTCCGGCCAATGCGATTATGCACTCTAGCTTAATAAATTGTAGATACCGTGTCGTCGACGAATTGATTCCGCGATAATCGAACACCGAGAACCGGACTCGTACAGGTCAAGACGACCCGGACGCGACTTTGCGTTGACCCATTTCCATCCTTGATACTCTATTAATTATTATCACGTCTGTGATCATATCGAATACCGTATGAAACATGGTACCGAGCATCGCAACGACCATCACCCGTATGAATTTTTCGCGATCGGCGATGCGCGTTACAAAGTGATGCCTGGGCGAGTTGAAAATAAAATCGGATTGTCTAAAGCGTATTAAACAGTCTTCCAGGTCGAGGAACGAAGCTGGGTAACATTTAGTAAAAAAAATGGTAGCGATACGCTATCGCGTGATTCCAGTTCAAACAGGTTTCCATCGAAACGATGCGATTTGACGTCACACGCGTGTCTCCGTGGTACATCGAAACCGTTCGCTCCTTCGCTACTTTCAACGCGCGTGGGGATTAATTTTATTGCGGGGAATTAATACAATTAATTTTACTTTATCGCCGACCGACTGACGTCAAACGCTGACGCCGCAAATTGCGTTCGTACCAATTTTCGTTAAACAGGAACAACGGCTTTTTTTTCTGCCGATGTAGCAAACCGGTTTGCACCGTTTTGCTCCTGGCCGTGCGACCAATGACAATAGAGAGCCGCGAGTCGTGACATAATCCGTATAATACATAACTCGTTTCCCCGAAGGCAGGTAAAACGGTCGCAAGATCTCGTCGGAGTTGTACGCGAAATTCATCCGACGTACATACATATAGCGGCATCTAGCCGTAAGTGCACGCGCTGCTCTACGTACCGGTAACAATTAAGCGACTTTGAATTAAGATAGCTAGTCGTTTGATCCTCGAACGTATTCCCGGCTTCACGGAATATCCTGATTTTAATTCGCGTTTCCACTGAACATGAGCAGAGTTACGTGTACACGTTGAAACGTGACATCGTACTTCAATTGTTCCGTCGGGTCAACGACATGTACCGTCAATAATATCCACGGGTGTATGCGATAAGCTTCGAATTTCGAACGTAGCATTGGCGAAACCCGGTAACCGTCGGATCAAAGACCAGGTGCGTGATGAGCGAGGTGATTAGAACTAGTCACGTACGCAGGGAATAAAGGCGCGAAGAACGAATGGTTCGAGAAAAAACGAAACCCTACGAACGAAACACGACCATGCGGTTTCTCGATCGTCGACACCACCCTAACTCGCGTAATTCTATCGACTCTCGTCGAACGAGGCTTGTATCAATCGCGTTTTCATGGATTTACAACAATCCAGAGATGGTATCCAAGACGCGATCATTCTAATTGCCGCATCCGGCTGTATTAGCACATAAGATAAGATTGCAGAATCAGGGAAACCGTTCATAACTACGCATTTGTCATTCTGGCAGTTATAGACATTAAGTAAATGCCTACGACAGTTCGAAGTGAACGTCTTTGGGGCAATGGAAAGAGACAAAGGTCGCTATAACAGTTCGCGGCATTCGATACGAGTAAATATTGCATACGCAGCCGAACACTATTTTAACCGGCAAAAGCATCCATTTTGAATGCGACGATACGTTGAGAAAAAGTTAGGTTCGCGCTCGATCTGCACAGTGTCTGTCAGCGATGATTGATTTATTTCGAAATACAGAAACCTCGAACTGATATAGCTTGATAACCCGTGAAAAAAAGAGTTATAATTACGTAAAAACTATCTCGACGTGTACGTGTCGGCGAGGTAGCGTCGCTTACCGATGAGGTTCCAGGACGCTTTCCATGGCCACAACATGCACTCCGCTGGTGCTTTCGTAACGTCCTCCAGTATTTCCACAGGTCAGGAACAAATAACCGTAACTACGCACCAGTTTATTCGTCGAGAGTCCACACAAAGTCCTCGTGAACGCGGACGTGACACCGACTACGTCTCGCGACAGGCACAGACGCGCGAGGACTGAAGCCCAATGGGATGCGCACTCGGCTACTGCGCAATCAGACTGCATACGTCACGGGCGGCATTTTGTTTTTCCACGACCGTTACAATTCGTTGTTCAATTCCTCATTCAAATCCTTATTTCATTACGGAATCAGTGTTTCGCAGCATTTTATCGTGACAAACACATCCTTAAATGGGGACGGGAATCGAAGAAATACGAAAAGGTATACACTAGCTCCTAATTTCTTAAGAATTGATTCATTATTGTATTGGTAAGAATACTAGTAATAAGAACATCACAAACGGTTTTTAAATAACAATCAACAATGGGGGTTATTTTATTTGAATCATAAAAGGAAACTTCAATATATCATTTGCTCCTTACTGGTCAAACTGCTCAACAGGATTTTCTCCGTGGTAAGAGGGGCATCTGAGAGGTATAAAACGAACCGCGATTAAAATTATGTACTTTGTAAAACGAATTTCTATGTACTTACCTAATTGATACCAAGGATCATTGTTTCCTGCATCTTTTCTCGCTGAATCGAGCGCATAACGAATTGCGATCGGTACCGTGTAACTCAAACATAATGGTGGTTCTCCGGTGGCTAGAATGTTCAATCAAATTTTGTACAAGAGTCACTCGCTTTATCAAATATTCAGTTTACCTTTCGAGCGAAGAACGGTGGCGTTGTTAGGAGCATTCTGACGGAAGTAAACGCGGAAATCGACTGGGATATCCTTGGCACCGGGTGGTTTATAATTCTGCAAACATATCGTTGTCACGCGAATTCCGTTACGTACGAAATTAAAGAATACCGACCCATGTCCTATTGTTGNGTGACAAACACATCCTTAAATGGGGACGGGAATCGAAGAAATACGAAAAGGTATACACTAGCTCCTAATTTCTTAAGAATTGATTCATTATTGTATTGGTAAGAATACTAGTAATAAGAACATCACAAACGGTTTTTAAATAACAATCAACAATGGGGGTTATTTTATTTGAATCATAAAAGGAAACTTCAATATATCATTTGCTCCTTACTGGTCAAACTGCTCAACAGGATTTTCTCCGTGGTAAGAGGGGCATCTGAGAGGTATAAAACGAACCGCGATTAAAATTATGTACTTTGTAAAACGAATTTCTATGTACTTACCTAATTGATACCAAGGATCATTGTTTCCTGCATCTTTTCTCGCTGAATCGAGCGCATAACGAATTGCGATCGGTACCGTGTAACTCAAACATAATGGTGGTTCTCCGGTGGCTAGAATGTTCAATCAAATTTTGTACAAGAGTCACTCGCTTTATCAAATATTCAGTTTACCTTTCGAGCGAAGAACGGTGGCGTTGTTAGGAGCATTCTGTCGGAAATAAACGCGGAAATCGACTGGGATATCCTTGGCACCGGGTGGTTTATAATTCTGCAAACATATCGTTGTCACGCGAATTCCGTTACGTACGAAATTAAAGAATACCGACCCATGTTCTATTGTTGGTCAATTGGCCAGTCGACGGGTCGTAAATCAGATCTTCGGTAGTCCAGTAACCCATCCCCATTACGAAAGATCCTTCCACTTGTCCCAAGTCCACCTCCGGATTCATGCTCCTGCCGCAATCCTCCAATATATCCACTCTCTCGACAACGTGTTGTCCAGTCAGCACATCTATTTGGACCTCGGTTATAGCCACACCGTATATCGGATACGCCTTGAGGTCCTGATCATCCGTCGAATACCTGTGCACGAATATATTTAACTTCTCTACTTAAACCAGGGACTCCGTCATCGAATCACGTACATGTACTGCGCGCATAGATCAACGTTTTTATTGTAAGCGGCCATCAGCAATTCCTGCCACGAAGGATTCCCTCCCAGTTGTTGCTTGATCGGCTCTAATCTGTTCAACAACTCTTTGCAAGCCTGCAGGGTTGCCTAGTATATTAAAATAGACGCTTGTATACATATTTCTTAAATCCTGCCTTGTGAGATACGAATTGTGTCTTACATATGCACAAGTTTCACTCGTCACGCTGCCACCAGTGACCATATTGTTTGGGGCAGTTAAATTGTTGGTCGGTTTAACGGTGACCAACGATAAATCGATGCCCAATGTGTGCGCTGCTATTTGAGCTACTTTCGTATTGATTCCTTGGCCACATTCGATTCCTCCGTGAGTGACGGACACCGTGCCGTCGCGAGCATACAGCGAGACAAGCGCGTGGAATTTTCCGAAATAAGCAAAAGCATAATGCATGGTCATCAAGGATATTCCCTTCTTCTTCCATCGATTTTCCTAGTGACGATAGAATACTCAAATTTCTGTCTGAATCGAAGGTGCAACGCGTATCTCGATTGTGATTACATTGTTAAACGTTTCCACAGCTCTCTTCCTCGTGTCGTAATCCGCGTATTTCATCAAGTCTTCCGTCATAGGCTGCAACATTCGTTTATGTTCGTCGAGCATATTAGCGTATCTGACTTGCAAAGGATCCTTTCCCACAACTTTCGCTATGTGTTCAATCATATTTTCCGCTATAGCGCAGCCCTCCGTAGTTCCTGCGATACGAGAACAATCAAAAAGTCGAAGACATCCAGTTTATTTACAGTGAAATACCTGGAGCTCGGCAATAAGTGTTGGAAGGCAAATCAGTTTTGGCTTCGTAGCCAAGACGGGTCCAAGTCGACGAATCATAGCAACTAAAGATTTCCAGTTTCGAATTAACTTCGCTTCTCCGATGTGCAATTCAATTTCTACTCACTTCTGCATGGCCTCTATCACGGCTGGACCTTGCATTTCGTTAAAATTGGAGCCACCGTTGCCCCAGTATGTCGAATTCAAGTACTGAATGCGTCCGTCGTCGTTCACGCCGATCTTGTACTCCTGACGAGTGTCGTATCGCTTTCCAATCGACGACATGTTAGCCTCGATCGTCATCACGAATCTAGCCGGCCGATTCAGGAGATGAGAAACCAGAGCGCAAGCGACGGTGATCTGCGTCGCACGCGAGATTTTAGCACCATAGCCACCGCCGAGTCTCCTCACGACAATGTTGAGGCTGCAATTTTATTAACAAACATGAATCGAATCGACATCAAACTCTACTTGATAGTTTACCTATTGTTTTTTACATTGAGACACTTGGCTATGGACGTTTGGATGAGATCGACCCATTGTGTCGCCGAATATACGTCCATCCCATCTTCTACCGGTATGCAAACGCAACACTGAGTCTCCATAGTAAAATGATATTGACCGCCGCATCTGAACACCCCTTCTACCACGTGTTTCACATCGTTGCCTATGAGAAACAAATGAAAACGATCGATACACTTGCGAACAAAGTCGGATTTACGTGTATACCTTTAGTTTTCGCGGGCTCGTCGGCTGACCGTAAAAGTCTGGATTCATCTTTCGAAGCGATCACGTCCTCGATCGAGAGAAGCATTTTCTTGGGCACGAAATCGGAGTAGGTAACGCGTACTTTGCTCGCTGCCTTGTTTGCAAGAGTAAAACTCGTGGCGACGATCACTCCGATGGGCTGCCCGGCGTATTCGATCTCCTTATCCACGAACAGCTATGAAAGCGACGAACGAATTAGCTAGATCTTATTAACATTACATTTGCAACTTACCACTTCGTCGTACAACAGGCCTATTTGCTGGGCGGACTTATATATAAACGCGTTTTGACCGGGAATATCTTTGGCCGTATAGAACGCTATCACGCCGTCCATTTTCTGAAACGATGCATCGACGTTGAAACATGCTCAATTAAATAATCAACGAAAGTCGTACCATTGCCTCGGAAGTGTCGATATTCTCCACTTTTCCATTGGCTACCGTAGTTAGAACGAAAGCGCAGTGGACTTCGTGAGCGATCGGTGGTAAGTCGTTCACATATTGCGCCTCGCCGGAAGTCTGATGTATAGATTCTATCTTTGGTAAAGGCTCGGTCACAGGCCACAGACTCTTATCTGTTTGGAACTCATGTTTCCCCGAAGACAAGCCACGTTCCAAAATTGTTGCACCGCTGCGCTGTCTTTCGTTCGTGTTCTCTGGTTTCACGCTCAGAATAAACTTGTAGAAGAGTCCCTCCGCGAGAAGCTTCCTAAACTCCGGTGAATAATCGGGTAGGACATGGTCAGGACGGAGTTCCGCGTCCAGCTTGTTCAACGCTTCTCTGATAACGTCCTTATCGTAGATAGATTTTCCCACTAGAAATTCTTCAGTGTTCGACGCGTGCAGCTGGAATGACAAATCTGTAGTTAGTCCACTCTTTCATTTTCTCCAACAGTTATACTCACAAAGTCTTTGTTTATTCCGCCCATTATGATGTTCGGCTTCTGCAGAACTTTCCCTGTCCCATCCAGTTTAAACAGGAATCCAGCGTTTACATGAGCGTGAGCATTTTGAGCTCGTGGCATTATCTACGACATAGTGTCAGTAATGAACGACGGAAGGAGTTTCACTGAATTAGGTACCTTGTAAGACCTGTACTCGTATTCCTTGCCAAGCGCCGGTAGCACCACGCTGTATAGAAGCTTGTGCTTCATGTCGAAGTTGAGGAACTCCAACAAGTCCATGGACGACTTCTTACCACTAGCTTCCACTATTTAAGAAATGAAATCTATATCTATCTTCGCAACGAGTTAAGCATTTCGAGGCATTTACCTATGTGCAGCTGAGCCCCGGCGGTTTCTAGTATCAGATACAGATCGGATGGAAATTCGCGACGCGCGTGTTTAGTCATCAAGTTCCCGGCCATCGAACCGATCTGAAAATTCCGACGATTTATAACTGTTCAGCCTGATTGTTCACGGTTACTCACGTTCCTCACGGGAACACTGGCGATTAGATCGATGTGTTTAGCGAGATACTGCAAATACTCGAAATTTTTATCATTCGAATATTTCTCAAAAGTATTCATAGCTACGGTGAGGGAACAATTGGCACCGAGCGTCAAAGTGTCGTTCTGCTTGTCTATTCTGCGTAGATCCGGTACATCGTTTACGTCGATCGAAATGTCTGGTGTATATTCCAATCGATACACGCCTACGTGAAGAGATTTGCATAACGTAAATGTATCGTCAAAGCCACGACAAATTAATTATTACCTTGAGCGGTATTGCCACCGTGAATGATGTAACTCGCGGTGGGATTGTTTTGGAATACGGTGAACACGTCTTGCACCGATCGAACTTTGCGAAATTGAGAACTGCCCACGCACATCTCGATGTCGCACTCGGCGGTCTCCTCGGACGCGTGACAATTCTTTCGGCAGATCTGACCGGTTCTTTTACAAGTTTTTATATCGAACAATTCCTACAACGGAAAATTAAACTAGAATCCGATCGAATAAGATAACGAGTGTCTGATAAAATGCTTGAAATTTAATCGCTGTATCAGGTTTCGAGAGGCATTCGAATTAATCGTTGCGTTAATTATTAATCTTCTGATCACCTCGATATCGTAAATGTCTTGAACTAGATTCTTCGGCGCATCGGTGGCGAAAGATTTGAACGCTTCTAGAATCGGTCTGTAACCGGTGCAACGACATATGTTGCTACCGAACGAATTTTCTATTTCCTTCATAGTCTGGTTTTTATCGTGAATGAGACTGCAAAACGTGACAAGTACTCAATGTAACAGCAGTAAATTGTTGCAAGGAAAGTTGGCTAAATACGTACCTGTACATGTTCATTACCATTCCCGGTGAACAATAGCCGCACTGGGAACCATTCTTCCCAGCGAGCGCCGCTTGCAGAGTGTGGTATCCGTCCTTCTTGTTACCCAATCCTTCGATCGTGGTAATCGCCCAACTGTAGATTGCACAGAAAATGAAATAGTTTTCCTTTGGATCGTGAAACGATACGTTAGAACTCACCCGTTGCAAATCAGGATCGGGACGAGGCAAGAATTTACGGACATTGTCTTGCCTGTGACCTCGGCGGACACGATGCAAGCACCGCAGCCGCCCTCTAAGCACATCGCCTTGGTTCCCGGCAGTTTCGCATACTCCCGTATGAAAGTGTTGAGAGGCGTCCTAGGCGGAACATCTTCCGTCACTAAAAACGATCAGATCGTTAGCGGCGATCAATCTTAGATGGTCGATATTTAATTACACACCGGTGTAAGGTTGTCCATTTATCGTGAACTCTATAGTCCTCTGGCTGGAAGCCCTGAAACAGTAATATTTACGTCCTTTATGCACCGCATAAATTACATCTATTTCTTACGTAAATTCATACGAACATGATAGATCGTCGAGGAACGATGGTATCGGTAGTATTGTCTGTCTAACAGTGAAGAATTTTCTAATTCTGACCAACCCGGAAGAAAGAATCGTTTATCAAGTATTTGCATAATGATATATTGATCAAGCAGCTGAGTCTTTACGAGTAATTATTAAAATGACTGACCGCAGAAACAGCCGGGGTAAACTTGGTACGCTTAGCAGATAAGATAAATTCGTTTTCAGATATGCATAATGAAACATCACGCCATGTAATTTTGTTGAAAACTAAAGCTATCACTAGCATCGCGTTATCGTATAAAAATCTGCGCTGTCAGTTACAAACAATTTAGAACCTTCGAATTGGTCTTAGTCATTATTGACGAGGTCGTAGGGTGAATACGGTGCGATAAAGTTTTAATAGAATGACTTGTGCGCTTTCCCCAATTACACGAAAGATGAACCGAGGATATCGCATCGCTTGATCGAGCTGAATGAAGAGCTGCGAACAATCGTGAAAGAGATGATGTCGTATATACTTTGGCGATGTATGTGCATCGGCGAAAATGACCGGTAACCGACACTCGGGAGCGTGAACTCTTATATAACGCTCGGCAGCGACCGTGCGTTATAGACAGGATAATTAATGCTAATTTCCTACCCAAAGTATTGACACCGTTGCCTTCAATGTTTTCTCTTTCGTCGGTCGAAAGCCAGACAAAGTCTATTCATCGAAACGTGGCGAAGGAACGTATTGTGAGGAACGCAGCGTGACTAATTTCGTCTGATCGTCTTGCGGTCATACAGCTCGATCGAGCGTTCCCTGCATTTCACTGCATCTCAGTTTCGACGAGCGTTCTACTCGTGATATTTGCTTTATAAACATGGGTGCAACGAATCCATAGTAGATCTGTTACGGCAAATAGATGAGTTTACGATTGGGACTGATTATACCGATCACTGGCTCAGAATGAAATTGCTTAAGCATACAAAATAGCTTCCGGGAGATAAGGATTATTATACAACCGTACAACGATCCTACATTTCGGCCGTGATACGAATGTCTTGTTAACGTTTCAACTCGAGTCACTTAAAAATTATGACAATAGGATACGCATTATCATTTGAAGAATAATTCATCGCCAGTTATGACGTACTGCTCGGTGACGTGGGCAAGTTTTGAATGAAAAATACATTTAATCGCCGAAACATTCGTGACTCAAGGTAAAATTGAACATGTTTTTGAATCTCATTATGATTTTCAAGAACCTGTTTCTTTGAGCCTGAACAAAAAGCATGATCGACCGGCGGCTCACGAGGATCGGCTTTCACTGCCGTGGAAGACGTATTGGATTCGCTGTTCACCTCGTTCCCACACTTCCCACCGAAACGGTTTATTCGACTTTCTCTTTTCTGAACTCGGGTGATGAACTATCTACCTTCTCGGTTAGAAAAATACTTCTAGAAAAGTGAACGAAAGAAACGAGGTTTCGCCTGAAAAGATTTTTCTACGAAACTAAATACGCACGACGGATGCGTCGCGGAATTCTTCTCGCTCAAAAGAAGTTCGGCAATGACATACAATGAGAATTCGAAATGACTTACTCGACGCGGTGTTGCATCTTTTGGACACATTCCATGTTTCGTATTTAATTAATTAAACCGAGGAATCGAGTGTGTTCGAGAAGAAGCGCGATAGAACGTACGTAGCGGACCACTTGATACGAAGTTACAGTTGTTACTCATTTGAAAGCTGGCCAGTATCGTCCTCTCAATATCACGCTCCCCACCACCTGCATCAAAGTTGGTGCGCATATGGTGCCTATCTATCACTGAATCCTCTGTCATCGTCAATCTTCGTTCATTATACTTATACCTTCAATAACATCAATTATTCATCATTGTTACAGTCTTCACTGGTGGCTTACATGGAAAGTAGATACGTATACATATATAATTGATGTGTGAGATGGATAATGACAGTATTTTCAAACCACGGTTCGTTTATGTGCTTTCAAGGAAGGCCAGATACATCCTGTAATTTCACTAAATACTCTATAAAACGCTATTCATGTGTTACATAATAATCGTTTATAACGCATTCGTAGAGCGTAATGATATTCAGTGACAATTAATTAATACAAATAAATCGTAAATAATAGCGTCTCAACTAATATTATTTGTTTGCTCAGGTGTACATCTTCCGTTTTGCATATTCGTTTTCGCCCACGTGCGAACGTGACTATATACCTATTACGCTTAAAGAGGGACGCGTTCCGACAGAAGTTACAACGGAATAAACGAGATTTATATAATATATGGCATACTACAGAATACTCTCATCGGGTGATTCAGAAAAATGTCTAGTTTGCTACCTCAATCTCTCTCTCTCTCTCTCTCTCTCTCTCTCTCTCTCTCTCTCTCTCTCTCTCGCAAGCTCTCGTTCTCTTTCTTTCATATTATGCCTCGCGTTAGAAATGCACTTCAATACACCATTTGCTCCTTGCTGGTCAAACTGCTCAACAGGATTTTCTCCGTGGTAAGAGGGGCATCTGAGAGGTATAAAACAATCCGCGATTAAAATTATGTACTTTGTAAAACGCATTTCTATGTACTTACCTAATTGATACCAAGGATCATTGTTTCCTGCATCTTTTCTCGCTGAATCGAGCGCATAACGAATTGCGATCGGTACCGTGTAACTCAAACATAATGGTGGTTCTCCGGTGGCTAGAATGTTCAATCAAATTTTGTACAAGAGTCACTCGCTTTATCAAATATTCAGTTTACCTTTCGAGCGAAGAACGGTGGCGTTGTTAGGAGCATTCTGACGGAAGTAAACGCGGAAATCGACTGGGATATCCTTGGCACCGGGTGGTTTATAATTCTGCAAACATATCGTTGTCACGCGAATTCCGTTACGTACGAAATTAAAGAATACCGACCCATGTCCTATTGTTGGTCAATTGGCCAGTCGACGGGTCGTAAATCAGGTCTTCGATAGTCCAGAAACCCATCCCCATTATGAAAGATCCTTCCACTTGTCCCAAGTCCACGTCCGGATTTATGCTCCTGCCGCAATCCTCCAATATATCCACTCTCTCGACAACGTGTTGTCCAGTCAGCACATCTATTTGGACCTCGGTTATAGCTACACCGTATATCGAATACGTCTTGAAGCTTTTATCGTTCGGCGTATACCTGTGCACGAATATATTTAACTTTTGTGCTTAAATCAGGAAGTCCGTCATTGAATCACGTACATCCAACGCGCGCAGAGATCAACATATTTATCGTAAGCGGTCATCAGCAGTTCCCGCCACGAAGGATTTCCTCCCAGTTGTTGCCTGATCGGCTCTAGTCTTTCCAACAACACTTTGCAAGCTTGCAGGGTCGCCTAGTATATTAAAATAGATGCTTGTATATATTTCTTAAATCCTGCCTTGTGAGATACGAATTGTGTCTTACATATGCACAACTTTCGCTCGTCACGCTGCCACCACTGTCAGAATTATTTGGGGCAGTTAGATTGTTGGTCGGTTTAACGGTGACCAACGATAAATCGATGCCCAACGTGTGCGCTGCTATTTGAGCTACTTTCGTATTGATTCCTTGGCCACATTCGATTCCTCCGTGAGTGACGGACACCGTGCCGTCGCGAGCATAGACCGAGACATGCGCATAGAATGATGTGACACGCACCAATGGATATTGCATGAACATCAAGGATATTCCCTTCTTCTTCCATCGATTTTCCTAGTGACGATAGAATACTCAAATTTCTGTCTGAATCGAAGGTGCAACGCGTATCTCGATTGTGATTACATTGTTAAACGTTTCCACAGCTCTCTTCCTCGTGTCGTAATCCGCGTATTTCATCAAGTCTTCCATCATGGGCTGCAACACTTGTTTATGTTCGTCGAGCATATTAGCGTATCTGACTTGCAAAGGATCCTTTCCCACAACTTTCGCTATGTGTTCCATCATATTTTCCGCTATAGCGCAGCCCTCCGTAGTTCCTGCGACACGAGAACGATAAAAAAGTCGAAGACATCCAGTTTATTTACAGTGAAATACCTGGAGCTCGGCAATAAGTGTTGGAAGGCAAATCAGTTTTGACTTCGTAGCCAAGACGGGACCAAGTCGACGAATCATAGCAACTAAAGATTTCCAGTTTCGAATTAACTTCGCTTCTCCGATGTGCAATTCAATTTCTACTCACTTCTGCATGGCGTTTATCACGGTTGGACCTTGCATTTCGTTAAAACTGGAGCCACCGTTGCCCCAGTATGTCGAATTCAAGTACTGAATGCGTCCGTCGTCGTTCACGCCGATCTTGTACTCCTGACGAGTGTCGCGTCGCTTTCCAATCGACGACATGTTAGCTTCGATCGTCATGACGAATCTAGCTGGCCGATTCAGGAGATGAGAAACCAGTGCGCAAGCAGCGGCGATCTGCGCCGCACGCGTCATTTTAGCACCATAGCCACCGCCGAGTCTCCTCACGACAATGTTGAGGCTGCATTTTTATTAACAAAGATGAACCAAGTCGACATCAAGTTCTACTTGATAGAATACCTATTGTTTTTTACATTAAGGCAGTTGGCTATAGATATTTGCATGAGATCGATCCATTGTGTCGCCGAATATACGTCGATCCCATCTTCTACCGGTATGCAAACGCAACACTGAGTCTCCATAGTAAAATGATATTGACCGCCGCACCTGAACACCCCTTCTACGACGTGTTTCACATCGTTGCCTATGAGAAACAAATGAAAACGATCGATACACTTGCGAACAAAGTCGGATTTACGTGTATACCTTTAGTTTTCGCGGGCTCGTCGGCTGACCGTAAAAGTCTGGATTCATCTTTCGAAGCGATCACGTCCTCGATCGAGAGAAGCATTTTCTTGGGCACGAAATCGGAGTAGGTAACGCGTACTTTGCTCGCTGCTCTGTTGGCAAGATCAAAAGTTGTGGCGGCGATCACTCCGATGGGTTGCCCGGCGTATTCGATCTCCTTATCCACGAACAGCTACGAAAGCGAGGCACGTATTAGCTCGATCTTCTTAACATTACATTTCTAACTTACCACTTCGTCGTTGGGCACGAATGGTAGCTTGGCGGATTGAGGTATAAACAGGTTTTGTCCGGGAATATCTTTCGCCGTGTAAAACGCTATCACGCCGTCCATTTTCTAAAACGATGCATCGACGTTGAAACATGCTCAATTAAATGATCAGCGAAAGTCGTACCATTGCCTCGGAAGTGTCGATATTCTCCACTTTTCCATTGGCTACCGTAGTTAGAACAAAAGCGCAGTAAACTTCGCGATCTATCGGTGGTAAGTCGTTTACATATTGCGCCTCGCCGGAAGTCTGATGTATAGATTCTATCTTTGGTAAAGGCTCGGTCACAGGCCACAGACTCTTATCTGTTTGGAACTCATGTTTCCCCCAGGACAAGCCACGTTCCAAAATTGTTGCACCGCTGCGCTGTCTTTCGTTCGTGTTCTCCGGTTTCACGCTCAGAATAAACTTGTAGAAGAGTCCCTCCGCGAGAAGCTTCCTAAACTCCGGTGAATAATCGGGTAGGACATGGTCAGGACGGAGTTCCGCGTCCAGCTTGTTCAACGCTTCTCTGATAACGTCCTTATCGTAGATAGATTTTCCCACTAGAAATTCTTCAGTGTTCGACGCGTGCAGCTGGAATGACAAATCTGTAGTTAGTCCACTCTTTCATTTTCTCCAACAGTTATACTCACAAAGTCTTTGTTTATTCCGCCCATTATGATGTTCGGCTTCTGCAGAACTTTTCCTGTCCCGTCCAGTTTAAAGAAGAATCCAGCGTTTACGTGAGCGTGAGCGTTTTGAGCTCTTGGCATTACCTAGGACAAGTTTTCTGTAATAAACGACGAAAAGGAGTTCCACTGAATTAAGTACCTTGTAAGACCTGTACTCGTATTCCTTGCTAAGCGCCGGTAGCACCACGCTGTATAGAAGCTTGTGCTTCATGTCGAAGTTGAGGAACTCGAAGAAGTTCATGGATGACTTGTTACCACTAGCTTCCACTAATTAAGAAATGAAATCTATATCTATCTTTGCAACGAGTCAAACATTCGAGACATTTACCTATGTGCAGCTGGGCCCCGGCGGTTTCTAGTATCAGAAAGAGATCGGATGGAAATTCGTGATGCGCGTATTTGGTCATCAAGTTCCCGGCCATTGACCCGATCTGAAAATTCCGACGATTTATAACTGCTCAGCCTGATTGCTCACGGTTACTCACGTTCCTCACGGGAACACCGGCGATTAGATCGATGTGTTTAGCGAGATGCTGCAAGTACTCGAAATTTTTATCCTTCGAATATTTCTCAAAAGTGTTCATGGCCACGTTAAGGGAACAGTTGGCACCGAGCGTCAAAGAGTCGTCGTCCTTGTCAACCTTGTGTAGATCCGGTACATCGTTTACGTCGATCGAAATGTCTGGTGTATATTCCAATCGATATACGCCTACGTGAAGAGATTTGTATAACGTAAATGTGTCGTCAAAGACGCGACAAATTAATTATTACCTTGAGCGGTATTGCCACCGTGTATGATGTAACTCGCGGTGGGATTGTTTTGGAATACGGTGAACACTTCTTGTACCGATCGAACTTTGCGAAATTGAGAACTGCCCACGCACATCTCGATGTCGCACTCGGCTGTCTCCTCGGACGCGTGACAATTCTTTCGGCAGATCTGACCGATTCTTTTACAAGTTTTTACATCGAACAATTCCTACAACGGAAAATTAAACTAGAATCCGATTGAATAAGATAACGAGTGTCTGATAAAATGCTTGAAAATTAATCGCTGGATCAGGCTTCGAGAGGCACTCGAATTAATGATTGTGTTAATTATTAATCTTCTGATCACCTCGATATCATGAATGTCTTGAACGAGATTCTTCGGAGCATCGATGGCGTAAGCTTTAAACGCTTCCAGAATCGGTCTGTAACCGGTGCAACGACATATGTTGCTACCGAACGAATTTTCTATTTCCTTCATAGTCTGGTTTTTATCGTGAATGAGACTGCAAAACGTGACAAGTACTCAACGTAGTAGCAGTAAAAAGTTGCGAGGAATGGTGACTAAGTACGTACCTGTACATGTTCATTACCATACCCGGCGAACAATAGCCGCACTGGGAACCGTTCTTCCCAGCGAGCGCCGCTTGCAGAGTGTGGTATCCGTCCTTCTTGTTACCCAATCCTTCGATCGTGGTAATCGCCCAACTGTGGATTGCACAGAAAATGAAATAGATTTCCTTTGGATCGTGAAACGATACGTTAGAACTCACCCGTTGCAAATCAGGATCGGGACGAGGCAAGAATTTACGGACATTGTCTTGCCTGTGACCTCGGCGGACACGATGCAAGCACCGCATCCGCCCTCCAAGCACATCGCCTTGGTTCCCGGCAGTTTCGCATACTCCCGTATGAAAGTGTTGAGAGGCGTCCTAGGCGGAACATCTTCCGTCACTAAAAACGATCAGATCGTTAGCGGCGATCAATCTTAGATGGTCGATATTTAATTACACACCGGTGTAAGGTTGTCCATTTATCGTGAACTCTATAGTCCTCTGGCTGGAAGCCCTGAAACAGTAATATTTACGTCCTTTATGCACCGCATAAATTACATCTATTTCTTATGTAAATTCATACGAACATGATAGATCGTCGAGGAACGATAGTATCGCTAGTATTGTCTGTCTAACAGTGAGCACTTTTTTAATTGGTATCCATTAGGAAAAGAGAATCATTTATCAAATTATTGTGTAATGTTATATTGATCAAGGAGCTGAGTCTTCAACAGCAATTATCAAAAAGAGCGCAAAAACAGCCCGGCGAAACTTGGGACGTTTAGCAGATTAGATAAATCCCTTGCATAGTGCAACATCATGTCGTGTAATTATACTGAAAACTAAAGCTGTTATCGTGTTAACGTATAATCGGCGTTGTCAATTAAAAACAATTTAGAACATTAGAATTATTATATCTTCAGGTGTTATAACGTAGCGTGAATACGATGCGATAAAATTTTTGTAGAACGACTTATGCGCGTTCACCGATTACACGAAAAATGAACCAAGGGCATCGTTTGATCGAGCTGAATGAAGAGCTGCCAACGATCCTGGAAGAGATGATGTCGTATATGCCTCGACGATGCATGTGCATCGGCGAAAATGATCCGTAAACGACACTCAGAAGTGTGAACCCTCACATAATGCCCGGCAGCAAACGCGCGTTATAGAAAGGACAATCGATGCTAATGATTCCCTACTCAAAGCATTAATACCGCTGCCCTCACTGTTTTCTCTTTCGTCGGTCGCAAGCCAGACAAAGTCTATTCATCGAAACGTGGCGAAGGAACGTATTGTGAGGAACGCAGCGTGACTAATTTCGTCTGATCGTCTTGCGGTCATACAGCTCGATCGAGCGTTCCCTGCGTTTCGCTGCATCTCAGTTTCGACGAGCGTTCTGCTCGTGATATTTGCTCAATAAATATGGGTGCAACGAATCCACAGTAGATCTGTTACGGCAAATAGATGAGTTTACGATTGGGACTGATTATACCGATCAATGGCTCAGAATGAAATTGCTTAAGCATACAAAATAGTTTCTGGGAGATAAGGATTATTATATAACCGTTCAACG
Organism: Ceratina calcarata; assembly: GCF_001652005.2. Classification (NCBI taxonomy): domain Eukaryota; kingdom Metazoa; phylum Arthropoda; class Insecta; order Hymenoptera; family Apidae; genus Ceratina; species Ceratina calcarata. The sequence continues at coordinate 242,928 of NW_017178369.1, forward strand.
ATCCTACGTTTCGACTGTGATATAATTCTTTCTTGTTAACATTTCAATTCGAGTCACTTAAAAATCGTGACAACAGGATACGCATTGTCATCTGAAGAATAATTCATCGCTGATTACGATGTTCTGCTCGGTGACGTGAAAAGTTTTAAGCAAAAAATACTATTTGATCTTCGAAACATTCGGGACCCGAAAATTTTGAATTTCAATATGATTTTCAAGAATCTGTTTCTTTGAGCCTGAACCTAATGATGTATTGGCTGTACAGTCAATCCCAAAAATTTATGCACTTTAGAAACACATTTTTTAAAAAGAAATCAGTCGTCGGAAGAACATTGCTAATAATA